>NC_140226.1:26321562-26494062 GCF_951802725.1 Rutilus rutilus | reverse complement strand
GTGTACGAGAGCATAATTATCAGCAAACAAGATATGATAATAAAACCTACTGCATTCGTTTATTGGTTTGATCAATGCTGATTTACTTATTAGCCTCTCAGAATTATTACTGCATGAAGAGGGCAATAAAGTAAACTCATTCCCAACATTTGAACAAAGTGTTTTTCAGGGGTGTAGGCCATAAATTGCTGTGCTGATGTTTTCGTTCGGTGAGCAGTGACATCAGAGAGTTTCACAGTTGGACTCAAGGACCCTAAACCTCAAAACTACAATCTTTTTATTCACTAATAAAATAATATTATTAAATAACTTATTAAAAAATCATAATAATTGATACATCATAATTATATAAGACATATATAATAATTAAAATATTATATTATGTACTGTAGCAAATATAATAAATGTTAATAATAATTTAATAATATGTATATAGAAACTTAATGTAAAGTGTAATCAAAATGTTGTTGTTGTTCATGACAATGAATAATTTACAGCATTCATTTATTAGTTAATTTACAATATCATTGTTTGTCCATGATGTAACAACATAAATGTAACAATACAATAAAGTTTCACTTTATTTTGATGGTCCCTTTAACACATTCTGTTGACTATAAGTAACTTTGCACACATGTCTACTAACTAGTAGTATTAGTAAACTGGTAGAGTTAGTAGAATAAGTTTACATGTATACACTTGCAAAGTTACTTATATTCAGTAAAATGCCTGTTTGGGGAGCATCACAATAAAGAGTTAGCAGATATTAAGCAGACAGTCTACTAATACTCTAATGAGAGTTAGTTAACATATAGTTACAAAGTTACTTATAGTTAACAGAATGTTCAAAAGGGACCATCAAAATAAAGCGTTACACCAAGATCAATAGTGTTTTTGTAAATTAACATTACGCAAGAATAATAAATGCTCTTATTCATTATTACTTCATGAATTAATGACATTAACAAATGTTAGCATATAGATTTCTTTACTTTAATATGTATTATAATTATTATGTATACTTTTAATATTGTGTGATACAATATCTGTGATAAAAACATTGTCAACATCATAAAATCTCTAATTTTGTTGTGTTCATTTTTGGTGGTACAAACCGCAACTACTTACAGTGATTCCCAAAGGAGATTTTCGGTTTGAAAGGGTCTATGTTTTTTGTTCATGAGTTAACAGGCAAACTGAGAGATATTTGAAAACTAAATCTCTGCAAATATGAGATGACATCCTCAATATTACGTTTTTTTTTTTTTTTTTTTTTTATATAGCCTCTTAGTGTTGCCCAACTTTTAATCCCTCTTAGCTAAAACAAACATTTCACAATACAAAATACTCATTGTTATTTTACAGTACGTATTGTATGGAAGAAAAGGGGTCACCTTTTCAATTTACACCTAGTTACTGTTTTATTTAGTGTTATTTAATTTATTTACTGACAATTAAAAACCTTAACCTTCCACAGTCCATTCTGTATTATCCTCCTAGGAATACCCAGGTGATGTACTAAGTGTGGAACGATTGATGTAGTATGCCCTCAACAGTTGTAGTGTTGCCTACGTAGCAAAAGGAGAGGAGCTAGCTAACATGCTAAAGCTAGTCACAACACATCAGGTGCATTTGAAACATATTTTCCTTCAACTGGAAACATTACCTTTCTAAAACAAGATAACAGACTACATTGTTTATAGTGCAAGTGAATGGTGTAGGAAATAATTTGAGACACAACTATGTTGCTAACACAGCTATTTAACGTATTTACCACATCAGGTTTTGGCTAATACTCTCATTTATCTGTAAAGTTTCATTTGCTACCACATTTGAGTTTTTCGGATGAGATTTTGATGAGAGTGTGCGTGTGTGTGTGTGTGTGTGTGTGTGTGTGTGTGTGTGTGTGTGTGTGTGTGTGTGTGTGTGTGTGTGTGTGTGTGTGTGTGTGTATGAGGCACATGTTTGTAAAGAAAGGGGCAAAGTGCTGCTATTTCCGTTTGCTACTTAGCAATATTTTGTATGTATAAAGCAAGGAGTGGAAATCCATAAATCTTTTAAACATGAACATTATTGCTGTTTTTATGTTGAGCTTCTGCTAGTGTCTGAGTGCTACAAACAACATTTGCTTTAACAACACAATCTGTTCCTCATGGTGGCCATTTGGTTTATTGACTATATGCGTTTCACCGTCGCGCTACTGTGCGCAGCGGTGAGGGTAAAGTCTTTCCTCCAATAATCCACTAAGTGACAACAATGCCATTTTAGGAGCAATACAGTGAATTATGTAAACTGTTTGGGAACATTTCACCTGATATTGCTGCCGTTAATCACTGAGAGGTCTTATGAGGAGCTGGAAAACTCTCATAAATCAGTTTAGGGTAGCGTGACACTCAAGCAGGGTTTCTGGAGTGTGCAGTTTTTAAAAGCAGCAGATACAATGACAAAATCAGTTTTATTTATTATCAATATAGTGTGCTTATGCTAATGCAATGAAATTGTGGAAAAATTGACCCCGCACAATGGCACAAACCTCTCCATGACTGCGTCTGCTAAAGCTATTTGCAAACGAATTCAATTAAATATCAATCCCAGGAGAAACTATTGGCTTTTTTTGTACTCAAAACATAACACCCCATCCTTACTCTGTCCATTAACAAAGACATACGCTGACCTCTGCATAATGGTTAAGAGGCACCTGGATGCACCAGATACTATAGAAAAACAACATCCTTTGTCTTCTACTCTTTCATTCCTCTCTTTTTATACTTAATGTGCGGACACATTAGCGAAATTTCTGCAAAAGTTTCGTAGACAATAAAAGAACCATTGTCTATTGGTCATAATGAAGTTCACACAGAAGTCACTTTCAAACCAAGCAGCTTTCTGTTGGTCAATGCAACAATGCCGCGTGACCAACTTGAACTTATTGTGAAAACTTATTAGGGAAATCTTTCACACTCAAACAAAATTCTAGATCTTGCGGATTCCTATTGAAATGACTCGATTTTACCCTCGAAAATTCTTTGAAAAAATGTCTAATGTGTCCGCACCTTTAGTCACTTTCTTCCTAACTTCCTTAATCACTGCCTGCCTTTCTTTTGTCATTTCCTTTCTTCATTCTTTCCATCATTTCTTCCTTAGTCTCTTCCTACTATTTAACTGACTTATTTCCTTTCTTTCCTTCCTGACAGTACCAATTTATTTCACTTCCTTCCTTCCTTACCTACTAAATTCCTTACCTCCTTTTTACCTACGTTTCCATTCTTCTTTCATCCCTTCTTTACCTACTTCCCATTCTTCTCTCCTTATTTACCTACCTACTTGTGCATTTACTTTCCCCTTTCTTTTCTTACTTGCCTCCTTCCTTCCCTCCATTCTTACCTACCTACTGTCACGGTACAGAGAGAGGCAGACAGGTAAATAGTGAAATAGATGTTTATTTAACAGAGGCACGGAGTGGAACAGCAGATGAGACTGGTGAGTGGAGAATCAGAACAGGATGATGAACTTAGCTGGATGATAATAAAGATGTCTGTTTGCAGATGGCGGGACAGGATACAGGATACGGCAGACTGATGACTGGAGACAGAAGACAGGCGATCGGAGATTCGAGGGTGAAGTTCAGGAAAGTGATCTTCAGGTGAGTAGAGGAGTCTGTACGTCAGGTAAGGACGAGACCAGACAATGAAGTGAAGTGGAAGTGTCTTTATAAAGTGTGCGTTGATGATGAAGTGCAGGTGCGGTGAATCAGAACACCGGGGAGAGTGAACGAGTGGACGGAGTGTGCAGATCTGGTGACTCCGTGACACCTACTTATTTCCATTTGTGCCTTCCTTCCCTCTTTACTTTTCTTTCTTTCCTCTCTTCCTTACAGTACCTTACTTCTTCCTTTGTTTCTTGCTTACTTTACTCTTTCCTTCCTTATATTTTTTCTTCTGCACTGTTCACATTGGTTTCTTTTGAACTACATCTTAGTTACAGTTATTAACATTTGTTTGGATGCTTATTCAGATGAGTTTGGGATATCTGTAGTTTTTACTTTAATGGGAATGTCTGTGGTCTCTATGTAGCCATCATGGAAGATCATGTGCGCTAAATGTAATATTAAGTATATAATTGAGAGACGGAATTTAATAAAAACAGTATGTCTGTGAAACACAGATTTTCTTCTCAGGACAAAGTACTCCCATCCCATTTGAAATTTACTTTATATATGACCTATAACTGTGCGTCCCCCAAAGCATTTGGACACATTGGTGAATCAAGATGTTCCTATATTGATGTAACATTAAATCACCTAACACATATGGTCATGTCTGTCCGTGCCCTGAAACAAGACTAAGAAACTGATTTGTAACCCAAGTTTGAACGTCTCTCTGGTGCGTACATGTGTGTTTATCTGCATGCGCAGAGGAGGTGTGCTAATGGAGTCCGTCTCAAAGGTGAAACCGGTAATCCATCAGAACCTCATCCTCCTCCTCCTCCTCCTCCTCCCATGACCCCTGTGTTCAGCAGCTGCTTGAAGAAAACCAGAGGTTGCCCATCCAGTCTGGAAATCCCCTTAAAACTCTACAACCCCTTGACAGTACGAGAGAAATGGCATCCTGTGTTGACAATATGTAACATGGCGGCTTATATCTTGTGCATAGCCGCCGTTTTAGCGATCATATTCTCACTATGAAGTTCCTGGGGGGGTTAGCAGTGGATGGTGATTGATTCGGGAGGTTCTGCACACTGCCTGTTTAGGTTGCCCTCTTGTACAGTTCATTGGTTCTCCACTTTAAAGGCTACACTCCCTTCCTCTGTTTCACTTCTTTTTTGAAGTGTCAGCAGAAAATTGAGAGAATGTCCTGAATGTGTTTCACCACAGGACTAAAGGCTTACTCACCCAAAAAACTAAGATTGAAAGCTTTATTGCCTTGATTGTTGTCATCTTGTAGCCAAAGGCCTAGACGAAACCTGCTGACTTTTTGTACATTTTCTGCAGCAATTTTTTGAAGAAATATGCAATGGATTTATGGATTTAAATACATTGTAATGGATTTACATGTGGAAATCTGTTGAGTTTTCCATGGCGCTACATGTGGGTTTTTTATATTTGATATAAAATATCTTTTTTTCATTTGGTCAGATTACCTAAGTAGAATAGGTTGCAAATTGCAACTTTAATGAAAGCGTTAAACTATTAAAGTATATAAACTATTTCTGTTGAGTATACAAATAGTTCACGAGTACTTTCATTGTGTATGTAAAAACATAATGCATCTTAAAAGTTTGATTGATTTTAAAATGACCCTGTTGTTAAACCCAAACCTTTGCCCTTCCCTAACACCTAAAGTAAGATTAAAACCTTTAGTAACCTAAATGTATGTGCTCTTTTGTGCTTTTTATCTGTGTGTGTTATGATTCATTTTCATGTTCACCGATAGTGAAGACCTAGCCATTGTAAAAATGGCTGGGGGCAACTTTCTCTAGCAAAAAAAAAAAAAAAAAATGAATGCATTAAACTGCAGGATGATTTCTGGCTGGAAGAGAGTCTCATTGGCTTGCATTTTTTATGAGAACAGCTGCTCCAATCTCTCCTCTGTTCACAGCCGGGCTTGCTTAATCACACAGTTTATCCCTGCAGCCCCACTGACAGGGCAAAGGCAAGGCAGGCAGAACAGCAAGGGGCCTTAGAGAAAGATGAGAGGAAGAAGGCCAAGCAGAGAGACCGATGAGGGGAAAGGAGAAAGAGACCTGATAGAAGAAATAAAAAGTTCTTGATGCAAGTTTTAAGGAGAGAGTATGAAGATTTTTAACTCAGCCATAAATTTTAATATTGTCATTGTTTACTCACCCTCATGTTGATCCAAAAACATACTTGTTTCAAACAGTGAAAAGCTTCCAGAAGGACCCAAAAATGTCAATGTATCATAAAAGTGCACAGAGTGTAGGCCTACTTCTGAAGTGAAATACCTTTGTGTGATGAATGGACTGATACCCTCCTCACACTGTTAACTACTGCAACTATCATTGATTCAGTGGGCCCTATCATTCCTATTTTGCACCCGCGCACAGTGGACTTTTCCCTCCACAGACGCACGTCGGTAAATTAGGAAATTAACTTGCGCTCCCGGGGGGTGCGGTTCAACACAAAGAGGAGGTGTGTTCCGCCGCAAACGTTCCCTGGTGCTATTTTGCAGGTTTAGAAAACAATTCCGCATTGCGCATGTTATTCATATGCTATTTTAAGGGCGCATGCTTGGCCATAATCAATGTAGCGTGTGCACAACGCGCATGCACTTTGCTTATCTCATCTACACACTGACGCAGCAGTTCTCATTTTTAGAAAACCATACATTGTTACAAGGAAAAATATTAACACACGAGGGAGATCATTGTTGTGTCCATGAAGATATGAAAAAATAGGCATAAATCTAGCTTACACATTTACCCAAATTTTTATACGCCTGTTTAACTGAAGCTAATTTGGGTGGGTTTCTCCCATCCCCATACAATGTCACTTCTCACAATTATAAACACAATCTAAACTAATAACACAAATAATTGTATGTTTATTGAATACATTCAGAGATCACTGAAAGGGCAAGTTGGTGAAAGTCAATGAAACCCCTGAATTTAGTAACTTCTTAGCAGCAAAACTTCCACCAACATTTGCTGTAGCTGCTTATATAATAATAATAATAATAATAATTTGTTACATTTATACAGCGCTTTTCTGGGTACTCAATGCGCTTTACATGGAAGGGGGAATCGCCTCAACCACCACTAATGTACAGCACCCACCTGGATAATGCGACAGCAACCATATTGCGCCAGAACGCCCACCACACACCAGCTTACTGGTGGAGAGGAGACAGAGCGATGAAGCCAGTCAGTATATTGGGATGATTATGATGGACAGAGGCCAAGGGGCAAATTTTGCCAGGATGCCAGGGTTATGCCCCCACTCTTTTTCAAAGGACATCCTGGGATTTTTAATGACCACAGAGAGTCAGGACCTCAGTTTAACGTCTCATCCGAAGGACGGATATATGAATTATGACCAATTTTGGGCCATTAAATAGCTTCCTATTTATGTGTATATTTAAATCATTAAAATATCTGTATAATTTTTTTAAGGATTCTATTACTGTTTTATAGGACTTTTTTGTGCTTGAATGAATGATTGACCACTATATTCCTATCCTTTTGGGCAAATTATTCCTTTAATACTTTGTTTATGGTTAAGGACTTATAAAAATTCTAATCTTGTAACTGCTTATTTTTTTCACTCATCAGTCCTTCTTAATTTCTGTAGGATACACTGAATAGCAAAACAGCATCTTTCCTAATTAATCAAATAATCCGTGAAAATTGAATTAATAACCTTCTGTTGTGACAAAACTATTTGATCATTGATCTTGACAGCTTGAGCCGGCACTGAGCTCTTTATTTTTAATAACTGGAGTGTACTGCCGCCCCATCTCATGGTCACAGAGGACATTCGGCCCAGGACATCGAAACTGGAAAGTGAAGCGGTGAGGATGTCTGTGTCTGACCACAGGACTGACAGACGGGCCGCAGCACGGTCGTCTCAGCACATCAGGGTGTAACAGGAGCAGCTGAAAGACGAGGAGCATCAAGCCCCCATGTGAACCCATCGGGACGCCCATCCCTTTCGGCCAATTACAGCAATGTGCTGCCAGCAGCAGACTGAATAATGCCCCTGTCTGATAACACTGTAAACTCTGACCACCCTCTGTAAGTATTCGCAGACAACCGCACATCCGCATGCTTCGTTATGAATGCCCTATGAAAGAAAGAGATCAGCCACGGTCTCTCATGAATGCCCATCATGTGCATTACGCACACACGCAAACACAGACGCATTATCTTATCTGGTTTCTGTATGCAGGGCCATGCAGACTCGGTGGAGACCCTGGGGTTGTAAAACATTCTGGTATCACGGTTGTGTTTTATGAGCATCTCCTATAGGAGATATTACTCCAGCACAGACATTGCAGCTCTACTGGTATCAGAGGTGAATCACTGAATCATTCACTATTCATCTATGAACCTATGTAGTGGCCCGAACTGGATCAAACAGGAAAGGCCCACCACAGCACGGGTTTCAGAATCATTTCTGATTGGTTTTGCTCGCAAGCAAATTTCACAGTCTCGTGAATAGCGAACTCCCACTTTTTCAGCAGATTGTTGTTTTTTTAAAGTATTTTTCCCATTTATTTTCTATGTAGGGTGTTCTATGCTTTAAACAAACCAACCAGCTCAGAGATGAATAACAACAAACAAAATCTGAAGGGTTTTTTTTATTTAATGACTCAAATGTCAAGTGGTGTCAAGTGGCTGACATAAAAGTTTTTGTTTATATAATTATGTATATTATATACTACGTGTGCCTGTGTGTGTGTGTGTGTGTGTGTGTATACATATACACACACACACATATATTTAATAGTATATATTGCATACATATATAAAATATATATATAAATATAATAATAAATATACACACATATTATATAAACAAAAACATTTATGTTAGATGTGATTACTTGCGATGAAGCGATTTAACGGTACTAATTTTTAAATAACTTCATCAATTCAGCCAAAAAAAAAAGTCACATCATTGATCCATGTACAAACATAAGTGACTGACTTGATATTTAACTGACTTTGTGCACTGACTGAATTACACCATTTGCAATTGCTGCTGAGCTCTTTTGATGTGGTTCTTGTTTCCATGGTAACAGCAACTTCTCTGATTGGCTTATCCTCTCATCAGGATTATGGGTACTGTAGTCACTGGCAATTTGGCTATTAAACTTGTTTTTTTAGTAGTGAATATTCTTCAAATACATATACCTTAACAATCTTTGTTTGTTTGGTCTGTATTAAAAGGTTTATATGTTAGTGTTTTCTCTATAGAGAACCCTGCTGTTGTGCTCTATTCATTGAAATACATTTAGTGCATCTGTTGAGAACATACTCTTCAGGGGATTGGGTGAAAATTGGACATATCACCACTGTGAATGCGTGGACAAAATGTGTTGTCCCCTGCCTCGCGGCTGGATGGCTGCCTGGCCGCCGGTGGTGTAGAGACTCATTTAGAGAGCTCGACTGGGACGGGACACTGAAGGTCAGACTGAGAAATGCCTGCAGCAATCTCCCCTCACACATGCTCTCTATTCCCTCTACCCATCCCTTTCTCTCTCTCTCTCTTTATTTCTCAGTCTGCTGGTTATAAATCCTCTGGCTATCAGGTGCAGTGCCCCTGCTGGCACTTTCACGAGCTCACGGGTTTGTGTCTGTGGTGCTGAGTGCCGTGTCACAGTCCCTGGGCAAGCGATGTTGTGACAGACAGTGAGTGTGACTGAGCATACTGACACTCTCTCTGTATTTATTATGTTGCACCATATATGATTATATTTTGCACAGGTCGGACTGTCCTTGAGATGTCCACTAGACCATCAGACCTACTTCGACTACTTTTTGCCTGACTCAAACTGGCACTCATGCTGCTTGTGTCAGACAGGTCTAAAGCATCTGATGCATATGTAAAAAAAACTGTTCAAACACATGTGAATGGCCCTTAATTGTGGTCTTAGCATTGTATCTTGGAGTAGGGCTGTAGTACTCGAGTCCGGTCTTGGACTCGAGTCCGGACTCGAGACCGTTTTTCTATGGTCTCGGACTTGTCTCGGACTCGCTGGTATTCGGACTCGGACTTGTCTCGGTCTCGGCCACTGGTCTTGCCAAATATGGCTTTTGGTCTCGACCGAGTCCAGGAGTCTTTATTATGTTCCCAGTAATCACACATACGTCGCCGAATGTGTGTGCTCCTTTAGGCCTATATAATTATTATTATTTTTTATTTTTTTTGAATTTGTCAATTATTTTAAATAAAATTAAAATTATTCATTATTACATAGTGATTTAATTTCTATAGGCTATAGCCTATATTTTTTTAGCAGACTTTTTTTTTTCCTGTCCTGGACTCGGTCTTGACTCGGACTCGAACCTTTTTGGACTCGGTCTTGACTCGGACTCGAACCTCTTTGGACTCGGTCTTGACTTGGACTCGACTAGTCCTGGTCTTGGACTTGTCTTGGACTCGACAAAGGTGGTCTTGACTACAGCCCTGTCTTGGAGCACTCAAAAGGACTTACTTCATATGTTTACTCCTAGAGCTTGTGTAGGCTTTTTCAGGAAATGTGCAATACCTACGCTGCCAAATAAAATTTAAGATGCCATGAAATATAAATATATATATATATATTTAAATATAAATATAAATATAACTAACGATACCGGTAACACTTTACAATAAGGTTAATTATTTAACATTAGTTAACTACTTTAGTTAACATGAACTAAGAATGAACAATGCTTTTATTAATCTTAGTTAATATTAATTTCAACATTTACTAATACATTATTAAAATCAAAGGTTGTATTTGTTAACACTAGTTAATGCACTGTGAACTAAAATTAATAAACAATCAAAAGCTGTTTTTTATTAACATTTACAAAGATTAATAAATACTGTAACAAATATATTGCTCATTGTTAGTTCATGTTAGTTAATACATTAACTAATGTTAACAAATGAACCTTTTTGTAAAGTGTTACCACGATAACTATATTAATGTCCACACCAGCAGGCGATATCGTTCTGTTTATTCTAAGCATGCTTTGTTGAGCTCGTTACAGCAGGATGGATTCTGATTGGCTGCCAATGTTTTTATGGTCCATCAGCTCCATTTCTCTGTGCTGTTATGGTTACAGCTGTGATGGGAAATCTGCCATTCTTTAACATTGAGAACGATTTTAGAACTATATCTTTATCGTTATCTTTATAGTTTCTGTCCTTGATGTGAACTGGCCTTTACACTTAATTTTCCTGGTTAAATAAATAATACATAAAAAAAACAAATACAATTCTATTTTGTATTTTTACGCTAACAATGTAATGTTCTATTTATTAACAATTTAAACAATATACAGTATTGTAGTGGCAAAAACAATGTTGGGTTTTTCCTGTAACCCCCTGTTACTGTTTCCAACCACCTGGAGAATGCAAGTACCGGGTCAGACTCGCAGCCCGAATCCAAGAAAATCCAAGAGTGTTGTTGTTGAATGTTTGTCGATATTTATTGCAACTAAATATAAAGTACAAAACAAAAATGAGAATTGGTTTAAATGTCTTTAAACATTCCTTTGCAGCGCTTGGAGTTCGGCTTTCTCATACAGGCCAACAAGCTCCAGTAACGCAGATCCAGGCCGAGGTCAAAGACTGTGGCTGAGTCCCAATTCGCATACTATCCGTCCTAAATAGTATGCGAAACTAGAATTAGTACGTCCCAAATCGTAGTATGTTGAAATGAGTATTCCAAAGATACCCGGATGGTCTACTATTTCCGGTTAGAATTCGAAGTGCAGATCAATGCACACTCTAACGGCTAATATTGCCCACAACCCATCGTGTGCGGGAGGGAGGAGCTTTGTGGTGATGGTGGTGATGTAAACATGGCAGCCGGATGCAGCAGCGGAGATGCGCCCTCAGTTTTTAAGTGTAAGAATTCAAATGTTTAACCCTAATTAAAGTTATATTTAACCACACTGACTTATTTGTAGTAATACTGTGGCTGTATAAATGTTAACTTTATCAGTCCAACCAAAGAAACATGGTTACTACACTTTTACTATAGTAAAAGCATGGTTCATTTTCATCGGTTGAAATGAATATTTTTGAGTATTATACATAAGTATAAAATTAAGTATAAAGTACGTTAAACAATAGTTATACTATAAACTTTAAATATTTTAACTCAGAAAATAAGTAGTTTTCGTTACACACATTGCACATGAACGTCAGAACCAGCCGTCTCACAAACGACCTGCGTTTGGTTGATCTACGACGACGCCCTGCTTCACTCCTCAATTTGGTAGAACACATTGTAAATGTATTGTGGAAAAAACGATGAGGAAAAAAATATGGGAATAGTAAATAAAATTATATTGGACATATAAGAATGAATGAAATGTAAAATGTTTTGTTAACAGTGGCGGTGTGCGTAACTAGGCAACCACGTTCTCGTTCACGTTGCATGACGTCATCGAAGTATGTCCCAGAACGTGCATACTCTTTTGCTACACACTCAAAAGTATGTACTTCTTCCTCACAAAAAAAGTACATACTTTTAGGTCGTGGTATAAGTAGGTGAATTGGGACTCAGCCTGTATCTGCTGGCACGCCTTCTCCTTCTGTCATGCGCTACACGCTACAACCTATAGGATAGCGCCCTCTCTGGCTGTAGAAGGTGTACTACTCAAATGCAATAGAAAAGACAATAGGGTATATGTCGAACGTCACATGACGAAACCGGAAACCTGGTCTCATCGCATCCGCTTGTCATAGAAAGTGTTAACAGCCGTATGAACTGACGCCGATATCTATGGAATTTTAAGGTAATCAGCTAACCTACCTATCTCACTTTGTTATTGGCGTTTTATTCTATTTAAATATCTAAACGTTAGTGTGAAGATTTTTTTTTTTTTTACTTTTAAATATCGATCTTCACATGCGAGGGACATTGGTTATGATCATCTTTGCTCGCTCCTTTTAAGTTATCTTGAGTAAAACAGTAAAAAAATGCAAGAAGCACATACAAAAGACCTGAACCGGAAGCGATGCGTTCTGTTTTCCGGTTTCGTAATGCGACGTTCGACATATACCCTATTATAAGTAAATTATGAAATGCGGCTCCTACAGTATATTATTTGTGAACTAATGTTCAACTTGGGCTGCTTGCTCAATAAAAAAAAAACACAGTCATCATGTTTTCAGGCCATTTCAAGTTTGATTTTGACGTGATATAAAGCGGTGATATCTAAGTGGCTGAGTTGTTTCTTTGCTTTTTAACTATTTCATTTCATTTCACTTTATTTAAATAGCACAAATAAACACAACAGAGGTTGACCACTGTGCTTTACAAAGTAAAAGTCCAGGTGAAATGCCCGGTCAAAAAGATAATACTTAAGCTTAAATTTAAACTCATGTAAAGAGGACAGGGATCTGAAGGATAAGGGGAGGCTATTCCATAGCCTAGGACCAACAACCGCGAAAGCACGATCCCCTCTCGAATTAAATCGTGAATGTGGCTGGGACAGATTATAACTACTTAGTCTAATTAGTCTTGCCATTAACGCTATCATTGTCTTCATTCAGGCCGATTCGAGAACGCGCACAAAGACAAGAGGCGGGATTTACCGCACAAACCAATCATATCCAATCATAGCGCGATGGGGGCATTGCCTCCTCTCACGTGACTTTCCCCTATTCATTCTCAATTACCCCTCATCAAACTCACCACACGCTTTGGGGGGTCTGATAAAAGTCAATGGGCTCAGGGGAGGCAAGCCTACCGCTATAACTTTACATGCGGGTATCACTGCTGGACAGTGTCACTTTAGAAAAACAAGTGACATTTACACTTTTTAATCTCACATTTTGTAATATTTGCATTGTTTTATTTTTGTAATATCGATTATTGTCAAATCCAGTTTCTCTGAGGAGACACTGCCTCCCTTGCCTCCTCGGAGGAAACTCCACTGATGCATTACAATATACAGTCTACATATATTAAATATTTCTTACATGCACTATTATAATATATATTTAATGTAATTTAATGTGTAACAACATATTTATTCCCTAGCACTATGAGTCATCAGTATTCCATTTTCAGGAAGAAAAAACTCCAGTTTTGGCTCAATGGGGTCTTTAAATGAATGTACTACTGTGGTGTTCAAGTAAAGATATGACTTCATGATATGGATATTGAATTTTACATCAGCTCAGCTTGGACAGGCAATTTTCTTACTGCAGTATGTCTGCGTGGTACAGTTAGTTGTTTAAAGAAATCCCACCTCAAGCTACGAAGGCTTTCAAGGTTTTCAGAGCATTTAACTTGTTGATTAAGCTTTATATTTAAGCCACAGTTCGCTGTGTGAACTGCATGCATTATTCTTTGTGACAACATGCTTCTCTATTTAAAACCATATTTAGGAATGATAGCAATTCAAATCCTGCACGTCCTGAAGGCTTTCAACCTCAAAGGGACATTCAATACTGTTACCTTTTGAAAAAGTGGGGACTTTTTGAACTGAGCTATAGGAAGCTGGCGTGGAGCCCGATTTCTTGTTAGCTTGTCTTGGAGCCGCCCGCCAAGCACGCACACGGATGATTATAGAGATGAACGGCCATAAGCTCCATATTTTACGAGGAGGAGTGAGAGAACTCTAAAGTAGGGAGATGTCTGGGTCATAGTCAGAAGAATCGCACAGTAAGAAAACTAAATGGGTGTAAAGGGATTCATGAAGCTTATTCTGGATAAGGAGTGAGGATTTCACTCATCTCTTCCTCCCACCTCAGGGCTTCCTCTCAAACACCCTTCAACAGCCCATAACAATAAGGTGACACAGTGGAGTAGAAAAACTAAATTTCAAGGCTTTTATATACAATTGCTATGAATTAGAATTATGCTTTAAAATGGCTAAAAAGGAAAACACAAAACCAGTAAAGTATCATAAAAGCGGGCCATACCAACACAATCTCATGGCAGTTCGTAACTATTTTACGTTTGCCAAATTGGTGGCTAATTCGTATGAATTTGTACCATTTAATTTGTATGTTTTCGTACGACCCCAGTGACGGCTATGTTTAGTTATGGTTAGGGGCGGACCTTTCATGCTTAATTATTTCTAATAATCTTACATTTTTGTTACAATTCACTTCAAACGAGTTCATACAAAATCGCCGCCTCGTGACATAGTTATGTTTTCCCGTGAGATCAGTTTGTCCATACATGGCCATGCTATTTTCCAACTCTCCTGAAACCAACTTTGTTTGAGAAAGCAGACCAACTTTTAAGTTATTAGAAAATCTTGATGAAAAGATAAATCTTTCATTTCCTACTTCAGGAGGGAAGCAGCAATGCCCCGTTTGTGAATGAATCCGATCCTTTCAATCAGATCTTTTAAAAAAAAAAATGCTTTATGTTTCACAAAACTGGTCTGAAAGGTTTGTTAACAGCTCAGGAGATTATCAATAAGTAACAACCTTTTCGGTTTGTTCCTCACACAAAGTTAACGGATGGCTTCAGAAGACTTGAAATATAGCGCCCAACTGATTTTATGATACATTTATGGTTATTTTGCATGCCTTTTTGATGCTCAAAGGCTTCAGTTATTCATTGGAGGAGGGTGGGGACTACACGCACAGAAGAAAGAAAATCATACGGGTTTGAAACGACATGAAAATGTTCATTCTTGGATTAACTTTTCTTTTTTTTAAGACAGAGAACGATAGTTATGAAATATGTATACACATCCAACTTGGTCTTGGTTGTTGTATGTGATAATTATATATTCTCTCCAGTATTGCATCAAGCAAACTGCTGCGAATGAGCGGACTTCCTTCTTTCGGAGCGCTACATTCATCGTAGACTCGATTTTCCACAGACGCTCAAATAAGTGCGAAAGAAGTCACTCTACTTTTATCTATGTGTGAAGCAGTGGCTGTTTAGAAAATATTTATTCCACAATTCAAGATCTTAGCTTTTTTTTCAGCCTTGCATTCATTTTGGGGGACTGCATGGGTTTGTGAAAACCAAAGCGGTACGTCGCACACGTTCTCAATAAATACATAAACAAGGAGATGGGAGAGGGATAAACAGACACAGTGCTTCATCTCGACGGTTGACACTGATGAAGTTTAAAGCGTGCCCCACCATTAATGGCACCGAAACAAAAATAAACCATTTTCAAGTATAAAAAGATACACAGCCGCACAGCAACTAGGCAGCCGCGGTCTTTGATTTATTCCTAAGGGGAAGAGAAAGGACGGGAACATCTTGAATGGCGTACAAGGAAGATTCAAGTTCTCCACAGGAAATCAATTTAAGTGAGAGGGCATCTCAGTTAAAAATAGGGTAACGCTAAGAATACAAAGAATTAATTGGCATGATTTTGGTAGAAGAGTGCACTAGGGAGAACCCAAGTTTGTTCACCATCCTGTTTTTGTGTTTACTCAACAGAGTTAGTCGTGTAGTCAAGCTGTCACGCACTCTTCTTTTCCCTTACTTTTTTCTACCCTCGATCCATTTCTTGTTGTTTTCCGCCTTCGGCTGTCAGAATTCAAGCAGAGCGAATCACTCCAAGATTTTATGAATCTCTGTCAAAGGCTGCCTCATTTCACTGGAAATGATGATATATGATGTTCTTAGTATGACAAGGAAGCTTTAGATAATAAGTGTTGTGTCACACTTTACTGAGTTATGACTAGTATCCAAAATGACTGTGCTAGACACTGATGGGGGTTTTGGTGTGGGCTGCGCTTGTACAGATTTTAATGAGATCTCGCAGCGTGTTTAAATATTTAACAATTCCTGGAGTAGCTCCTCTGTCTGCTGTCAGGAACACCCATTGCAATTTCATCCTATCCGAGAAATGCTCCCAAAAAAAAAAATGTGACATGCACATTGATGTTCGGCTCATTTTCTGTTTGTGCATCTCTGTATATCTTTAAGGGTGCATCTACCCATAAATGTAAAGAGCATTTATATTTGCCCAGTTCTTCATATGAACAAGGGCTATTCAAAAAGTCTATGCCCTATCTTACACCCGGCGTAATGCAGTGCCAAGTGTTTTTTGCTAGTTTCAGTCCGATGCAGTTATCATTTTCACGTCCTGCGCCACGTTGTTAAATAGCAAATGCATTTGCGCCCATTTGTGCGCCCATGGGCGTGCTGGTCTGAAAACGAGGTGTGTTCAGGCACGTTGTTGGCACATTGCTATTTTGAGGCAACAGAAATAGACTGCGCCATTGACCCATGAAACCTGGTCTAAAGTAAATGGCTTTTGTTATTTAAAGAGCGCGTTGGTAATGTGCGCCTATAGGCGGGTACACTCTGCTTATTAAACACACAGGGACGCACAGCAGCACAACATGCCAAATATTTAAAATAAAAGGACTACAATGTAAAAGATGATTATTGTGTACATAAAGATATGGTGGAATCCGGCTTGTCCCGTAGATGGTCTGCTTGCGCATGAGCAGATCTGTTTGCGCTCTGGAGACGCGTTCGGTCTTTCCACTATCAAATTCCGTCATGTAAATTGCGCATCTGCCATGGCGCGAGCGCAACTGGCATTTAAAGGGAATGGGAGATGAGCCTCTGTTTGGTTTAACACACGTAAATCTCAAAACACACCCATTACTCATTATGAGAATAGGGACAACCCTTTTAGACCATGCGACTGGCGCGCCGACCATTTTTCCCGTCATTAAACTAGCAAAAGTGGATTCGAACACGTCCTGTGAACTTGCGCCGTGCGCTTTAGACCATGCGCTTAGATCGTTAAAATAGGGCCCTATAAGTGGGTCTCTGGAATACTTGATTCTGATTGGTCAATCGCAGCATCCCGTGGTCAAGTGTTTGTGTATAATGAGTGCTAAACTCTACAACTGATCATTGTCCCAGGCCACTGTAACTATACTTAATCAAATCACTTTTGAGGTTTATTTTGCATTATATACAATACAACAGTTACAGTATATCTGGATATTACTGTGATCCAGCTACATTCGATATAATAATTGTCAATAAGTGTCCATCAGTTGTGCACTTCAGAATCTCGTCGGACATAGTAGATTATCGAGGTACATTTGTTTAATGTTTTATGAATACTGTGAATTCGGACATTCTACTCTTTTCACGTACAGTTTTCTCCTACTATACAATAAGGAAATATACATATTCGGATGCAGCCTATCTTTATAACTGAGTCAAATGATTCACTGAACCAATGATTCATTCAAAACAATGATTCATTCAGGGGAAACTGCCCATCTGATTGATCTGTTAATCAGATGCACGTGAAAGTTGTGTTCGTTATACTAGCATTTTCATATACTATCGCGTTTTCTCTCAGAATCATCATCAGTCCAAATTATTTTATTAAATATAATTAAGTTTTGCAGCATCATTTAAGAACTACCATGATCTAACAATGGACAAGAGTATATTTATAAATGAATATTAACCAAGATATGCAAAAAAAGATATCCATTAATGTATATAACTTTGTTGTAAAGCGTTACTAATCACAAAATCATAATCTCCATCATAACCCCCTAAAAGTCATGAACCCTGATCTAAAGTCACATGCTTCTCATCTGGTGGCATATTTGCAGTTATAGATGCATAAAACACACATATAGTCCCTCTCTGGTCTTCCTCCCGCCACCTCTTCCATAGGGTCCTATAGGCCTCTGGCCCCCCCCTCACCCCCCTGCAGTTGGCAGTGTCTCTGGGCCCGGAGAAGGAGGGTGTCAGTGCCAGGTCTCTAGATCCCACTCCAGCCCACCATCCTATACCACCCCCACTTCTCCACCACACTTCACTCATTATTCATGTTCATAGGGACAGCTTTCATTTGATCTATTACTTAGGCGGGGGGGACCGCAGACTGCTGTGCGGCTCCATCCCTGCTGGATCTTTAATTATTGCAGAGAGGGTTTTCTCTGTCTTGTTCTTTGTTGTGCTAATGAAATATTGAAGTGGCCGATGTAGATTGTGTGGGGCCTGCTGGGGAGGATGGTGGATTACCTTTTGCCTCTGCACAGACCTTCTGCACTCTGACCTGATTTTTCAGATTTCAAAAGCACATATGATCAAATGTTTATTTAAAGAGGTCGGTGCATTCAGCTTTGTTTTTATGTCTGATTACTATAATCAGATTCCACATTTGTAAATGGTTTTAAATTAAAGTGTCTCTTATCCATAAATAGTTTAAAGTGAAATGAAAAATGAAGGTCGTGATTGCTAGTTTGTAGTGTTTTGAATATATGAGGTTGTAAAGTATATCAAATTTATTCTAATTTAATTTCTGTTATAAATAATATGGATTTATTAACAAGTTACAATATAGTGAAGGGTATATCCATAGATCCTTCACATCTAAAGAAAATATTAACAATTATTCATTAAAACATTTTTTATTTCCATTAGTGTAAAAAACTTCGTGATTTTATTTCTTGCAATTGTTACTTTTTATGTCAATGTACCATATCACAAATACATTTGTATTTATCATAATTGTAACATTATTTCTCATATTCTGACCTTATATATATTTTTTTTTTTTTTACATTATTTCTCAAATTGACGTTATATAAACTTTATTTCTGGTAATTGTGGCTTTATTTCTCAGTTGTAACTGTAACAGTGTAACTCTCAAACTGTAATCTGACCATATTTCTTATTTTATCTTACAACTACACTACTTTTCATAAGTTTGGGGTTAGTATATATATATATTTTAAGCCAGAATGCATTTCATTAAAAGTGACAGTAAAGACATTTACAGTGTTACAAAATATTTCTATTACATCAAAGAATCCTGGAAAAAGTGTATCATGTTTTTTTTTAACAAAAATATTAAGAAGCACAGCTGTTTTTTTACATGGATAACAATAATAAATTATTCTTGAGCAGCATATCGGCATATTAGAATGATTTCTGAAGGATCATGTGACACTAAAGACTGGAGTAATGATGCTGAAAATTCATCACAGGAATAAATTACATTTTAATTATCTTCAAGTAAAATAGTTATTTTTAAATTGTAATAATATTTCACAATATTACTGTTTTCACTGTTTTAATCAAATGAATGCAACCTTGATGATCATAAGACACTTTCAAACACATTTAAAAATAAATCTTACCAACCCCAAACTTTTGAATGGTAATGTACTTTTCTATTTTTTACAAAAATGCTTTTATATCTTATCACAATACACGATAAGAAAGACTTATTACAGTCAGTAATGGATGGCAATACAAAAAAACACTGCTCAAGCTACTTAGAAGTCACCCACAGTATTGTAAGAGCACATGTTTGACCCCCTCCCTAGTTCATAAGGACTGCGCTGTAGGAGCGTCTGTCCATAGCAACTGAACATATAATCCTTAAACACTGTATATTCCCTCAGAGAGCAACTGCAAATAGATGTAAAATTGATCAACCCGACTGTCTGACCACTGGGGACCACTGTGGTCTCCAAGCAGAAAATCTCAGGAATTTAACTGGAGCGAGTTTATTAAAATCTCTGACCAGTACATTTCTCACGCCGCATATTTAAATTTGGCCTTTTACGCCTGTGAAGCATTAATATTAACCACCACCAGGCATATAAACAGTGTGTTAAAAAATAAACATATAATTGCATCTATAGCAAGAGATTCAATAATTGGCTAAGGGGAGTGTGTAATTGCGCAGTGGTGTGGAAAGCCGTCTGACAGTGATCTACAGGACTCCATTAATTGCCATATGAATATACCCTAGTCTCTTCTCCGCACTGCTGAGGCATCAGTGTGAGGGAGACGGGTCACTCCGTCTTTCCTGGCCCATATCCTCACTGAGCTCATAATTACTAAAACCTTTAATTAATCTTGCTATCACTGGGTAAATGCAGCGCTCACCATATAAATGAATTATAGGATAAGTGTTGTATTGTTAGTGCATGAGGGCATGGTGGGCGCCTGCATGCATGCCGTGGCACTTAAGGCGTGTGTGTGTGTGTGTGCTAAATGTGGATTATTGAAGATCAAATGTATAATTAAAATATTATTTGATGCAAAAATGAAAACTCGTTCGGTCATTATCAAATTTAAGTTTTTGCACTAATAATGTTCCCCGTCCCACTGCCATAGCTCGAAATCTCATTGGTGCTTGTGTTAAGATTCCAAAATGGTTTGTAAATGCATCGGGCCACATTTTGACAGAGATTGAGATTTAATAGCTATGGTAGAATATTTTCAGTTGGAAAAAAGAAAGAAATAATAATAAATCAGTTTGTTGACAAAAATATTGTTTGACTTGGAATATAGATGGACTACTTTTATGGTGTTTTGGGGGGGTTTTGGTGATTGCTCTGAAATCTCATAAATTGTGTGTAAACGCATTGTGCCAAGTTTTGATAGTGATTAAAATGTAATAGTTAAAAAAAAATCAATTAATTAAAAAGTAAAAGTAAGATAACAGTAATGATAAATCAGTCTGTTCACACAAATATACTGTTTGGCTTGGAATATAGCATGGATTACTTGTATGGTGTTTTTTGTGTCTTTTTTGGTGATTGCTCTGAAATCTCATAAATTATTTGTAAACAGATTGTGCCAAGTTTTGACAGAGATTGAGATTAAATAGCTAAAACAATTATTAAAAAAGAAAAAGAAAATAATAGTCTTAATAAATCAGTCTGTTCACACAAATATATTGTTTGGCTTGGAATATAGCATGGACTACTTTTATGATGTGTGTGTGTGTGTGTGTGTGTGTGTGTGTGTGTGTGTGTGTGTGTGTGTGTGTATGTGTGTGTGTGTGTGTGTGTGTGTGTGTGTGTGTGTGTGTGTGTCTTTTTTGGTGATATTTAATCTCAATCTCTGTCAAAACTTGGCACAATGTGTTTACAAACAATTTATGAGATTTCAGAGCAATCACCAAAATCAATTAATTAAAAAAATTTAAATCCTTGTTTTGTCTTTTTTTTTTTTTTTTTTTTGGACAGAATTTAAATTTTTAGGTGAACTTTCTTTAAAAACAAAAAACAAAGATGTGCATTATATTAAAATTTATTCTTAGCTGATTATTTCAGTACAATAAACAAACTGGAACTTAAAAACTGAGTTATACATGTACGTTTTTGTCCTAGCATATCACTCTTAATTAATGATCAGAGTCTGAGTCCAAAAGCAACAGTAACAAATCAAAGCAAGTTTAAATTGCCTGGACCAGATCTATTGCTTTTAATACCTCCATAAGGTCCCTTGATTCCATCTCCTATAGGAGTGAATGCCGAGCTGACCAACAATGAGGTCTTGTGTTTAAATCTAATTGAAGTGATTGATGAATTCTCAAACCTCTTTAGCTGAGTTCCTGTGTTTCACTGGGAATAAGTCAGAGTGAGGAAAGTGGACGCTGTGACCCTGCGTATGAGAGCTGACATCCAGCTACGGCACCCGCAATAACTTTCCCTCTCGTGTCATCACTAAAGCTCTGTGGGAAGGGGAATATGTTGTGACATGTCCAGATAGGAGCCCTGAAATATATGCTGGCAGTTAGCCACCAGCCTCCCTTTCAATCAACAGGCTCAGCTGACTGGGGCTCTTACAGTGGGTTTAGTTGAGTGAGGATGGAATCGTAACACTGCACTACCATCTAGTGGTTTGCGGAGACATTGCAGGGCTTCTTGCCTCGTAGGGAGCCGGTTGTTTACAAGTGGCATTTGTTCCTAATTAAACGCTGCACTTGTTGCAGCACTTCTTGTGGAGAGGGGCTTGCATCCACGATAATGCAGGCGGGATTCTGGATTCTCTTGTAAGCTTCCTCCACTCTGAAAAAAAGAGCAATTTGTCATAAGTGCACCAAAGCTGTTTTGCTTATAGTCTTTCTGAATATACTTGATATTGTTTGGATGAAAATCTTAAAAACTTGGCTACCAATAGGGGTCATTTTCAGGAAATTTAGCCATAATGTTTGTGTGGTAACCATAAATAGATTTGTTCAGGATTCTTTGATGAATAAACTTTTTTTTTTTTTTTTATAGAAAAATAAAAGTCTTTGTTGTTACTTTTGATCCATTAAATACATCCTTGCTAAATAAAAGTATTAATTTCTTTAAAAATAAATAAATAAATACTGACCCCAAACTTTTAAACAGCAGTGCATACAATTTATTTTGCCATTATTGAAATTATAGTGTCATATTTCAGTATCGGTGTATTTTATTTTATTTTTTTATCTAAAATGATTTATGCATTTCCAGAGGACATTTTCTGTTCAAGCCCGTTATGATCCAACATTACAATAATGGTTAGATGTTTCTGAAACCATGAGGGGGTGATATAAATGATTTGACCACATGGTAAAAAAAAGTATTTATCAAGTCTCCTTTATCAAGTCTTCTTTACCCATTATATTCAACCCTAAAACATTTTGAATGGGGTTGGCACAAACATGTTTTAAAGAGAAATTCTATTATGAATTATTAATGTTGTTTCATATTAAGTTGTAACTTTTTTCACAAGTAAAATGCTTCATTTAAGAAAAGCCACATTTTCTCTCACAAATGGCACTATTACCTGGAGATGCCCAAGAAAAAGCAATTGACGTTTACTTTATATTCAGTACATAACAGTATATACAGTACAGTATAATCAGTACAACCAATATAGAGATGCACAACATCTGAAAACTTTAAGGGTTATTACATACAGTAAGCAAGTGATCTTAAAAAATAAAAGACTTCAACAAGTTGCCTTACTTAAGTCGGAAGAGCTGATTGAGTTCTAGCTCAGCCTCCTCAACGGTCTTGTCCTGTCCTCTGTCTCTGAGTCTTCTCAGTCTTTCTTCTGGATTGACAGTGAGAAGCAGCACCAGGTTTGGTTGAAGCAGGTCTCCTGGCCACTGGTAGAGCTCTGAGTCCAGCCTAGGGAGGTTTTCAACCCTCCCACTGACTGCTGTGGCAATGGCATACGCTGCTGTGCTGTGCCAATACCTAAAGGAGACCAAAAAAAAAAAAAACCCTTTGTTTAGAGGTTATCTATTTCAGTGCCGGGAAAAGGAAATAACTTGGGGCATACATGGATTTTTTTTAGCCTTACAACAGGTTCAGTCACTAGCACACCTCTTGAGGCCAGGGGAGTGAGGTTTACACACACACAGCTCTTACTGGCCTACGTTACACTCACCCCCCCAAACCTCACTCCCATCTGGGTCACGGCACCAAATGTAACAGGTCCTACTTGACCCGCTCCGAGCGGGATTCAATCCGGCGTGGGAGGCGGGCACGCTAACAAGGACACTAAAGCACGCACAGCTCTTACTGACTCTTACGTTACACTCCCTAAACCTCACTCCCATCACGATCACGGCCCCAAATCTAACCAGTCCTACTCTCCCCACTCCAGGGTGCATTTCCCAAAAGCATCGCCAACTATGGTCACAAGTTCCATTGAACTCTATTGGTAACTACGGAACTTGCAACCATACACTCTCAGACAAAAAGGTACAAAAGCTGTCACTGTGGCGGTACCTTTTCAAAAGGTACACCTTTGTACCTAAAGAGTGCATTTAAGTCCCTCAAAGGTACATATTGGTACCAAACGTGTACATATTAGTACCCTTTTGAAGGGTACTGTCCCAGTGACAGCTTATGTACCTTTTTTTCTGAGAGTGTAGTTGGCTTTAGGAAACGCACCCCAGTGCAGGATTTGAACCCTGCTCATCGGCATCGGAGGCTGGTGTGCTAACAAGGACGTTAACGACTGCAACCGCTAGCTTTAACCGCTAGCACGCCTCTTGAGGCCAGGGGAGTGAGGTTTACACGTCTATTCCTCACAGCCTCGATTTCATCCATGTAAAATTCAATATGGTGTGATATTCTCATTTTTTATGCCAGATAAATACAGTTATGATTACAAAAATAAATGATTTTACCTGATAGGTATATATTTAAAATATCCTCAAAT
This sequence comes from Rutilus rutilus, assembly GCF_951802725.1. Taxonomy (NCBI): domain Eukaryota; kingdom Metazoa; phylum Chordata; class Actinopteri; order Cypriniformes; family Leuciscidae; genus Rutilus; species Rutilus rutilus. Next base: position 26,469,454 of record NC_140226.1, on the reverse strand, counting down.
AAACATTTAAGTTTTAGCAAGCCTCAATTTCCACAAATCCAGCTTTACATACATACAAACATACATCTGCTACATCCCAGTGCTGCTCAAACATCATCTGAATCGTGTGAGTGTATTTGTGGCGCACATATCTCTACCTGTCCACTATGACAGGAGCCCTTAAGGACTCTTTTCCGATGTGGGCTGCAGTGATGTAGTTCCCCAGAGCGTAAAAGGCCCTGCGGATGAGGGGTGGTTCTGAGTCAAAGCGCTGTCTGAAAGAAGTCAGGCACTGGGGAGGAGATCTCAGCAGAGTGGCATTCAGAGACTCCCGCAGGGCTTCTGTGAGAGTAGTTTTACCTATAGGGGGAATCAGGGAGAGGTATGGAGAGGAGTCAACAAAATTTTAGAGTGCAAACTTGTTTAAGCATGATTTGAATCATATTGACAGCTATGAATTTTTAGATGATATTACTTTCTGATTGGTATTCATAAGCAGGACAAAATATTTGTCAAAGGCTCATTGTTAACCTGTAGCATCCAGTCCCTCGATCACAATGACAGGATATCCATCACCACTGCTTGTCTCCAGCTGTTCGTCTACGAGCTTCAACACTTCCTTTGACTCCGGGATAATGTCAGTGCACTGAGATGGGCAGAGGAGGATGCAATGTTTTACCCCAAGCTACATTGTGGTTAGAGTACTGAACTGCATTGGTTAAATAATCACCCATTGTTCATTGTTCCTTTAGATCTGGTAATCAAGTATACTTTCATTTCAACATCAAAGTAAAATCATCTAGACAGGTATAACTGCAGCCGTTTTTATATGTACAGTATACACGCATACATTTATAAGCATACTGTTCAGAAGTTTGGGGTTGGTATATTTATTGATTCATTTTGATTGATTTATTGAAAGAAGTATTTTATATGCTATGCAATACTACATTTATTTGATCAAAAACACAGTAGAAAGTAATAATTTATATTGTGAAATATTATAAAAAAAAAAAAAATCATTTTTAAATGTAATGTTTTCCTGTGATGGCAAAGCTTCAGCAGCCATTACCCCAGTCTTCAGTGTCACATGATCCTTTAGAAATAATTCTAATATGCTGATTTACTGCTGGAGAAACTAAAAACAGTTGTTGTGCTGCTGATTAATTTAATGCATCTTTGCTGCATACCTACTATATATATATATATATAAATATGTGTGTGTGTGTGTGTGTGTGTGTGTGTGTGTGTGTGTGTGTGTGTGTGTGTGTGTGTGTGTGTGTGTGTGTGTGTGTGTGTAGGCTATATATATATATATATATATATATATATATATATATATATATTAATATATTATTATTATTATTAATTATTATTACTTAGTAGTAGCCTAGTAGTAGTAGTAGTAGTAGCTTATAAGTTATAATTACGTGTAGCCTATAGCCTAAAGTACAATCTGGTCCCAAAATGTTTCAAAATCCTACTGTACCTCCTGAAGAACCTTATAGGCTTCATCCATACTGTAGAAGACATCGGAGTTCCTGATGTTCAGTGTGGATGGGTGATGCTCTGCTGCTGTAGCAGGTGTGATGTACTGTCTCACTGACTCCTTCACTGGACTGACAGGTGACCACAGCTCCTGCCAGCAGTACTGACCCTCGCGCTTGTATGAAAACACACATGCTGTTTTACTCTGCCGCAATGTGTTTAATAAGTCCTCTGAAAGTGTTGTAGTGGATTTGTCTCGTATAAAAAAGCCTTTAACGACGCTATTTTCGTCGTCCGGAATAAACGAAGACGCTTCAAAAACATCGCAATCTCGCGAGAGTGTTGAAGACAGCTTGTGTTTTATTTGAGCGTGCGTTTGCGCTCTCTCAATTCGGTTCTCACTTTGAACATGTAGCGAGAAGAGCTTCCCACAATCTCCAAAGAGCCGTTGATGATCATGATGGAGAACCTGTGGGCTTGAACTCAGTGTGAAATAAAGAGGTTCAGCGCGCAAATCAAACTCCACCGCAAATACACGCGAACACAGCTCTCCACAGCGAAACATTGCTCTCCTTAGCATTGTGAACGGTGTTAGATATTGCAGTAGCCTATATAGGCTAAGGAAGAATTCAAGAATCGCATTTTTACGGCTAGCGCTTACAGAGAAACGAAACTAGACCAGAAAACGAAAGGATAGTCAGCAGTCCACTACTTACGTAACTCACGAGTCGCGAAACGAGCCTAGCTGAGTCAGTCAAGCATATACTACGGTCAACTTGGGCTGATTTTAAGCAGGTTTATCCAGTTGAGCTATAGGCTATATTAATATTTATAGCCTGCTATAGTAATTTAGTTTAGGGTCCAATTCTCTTTGGTTTTATATAGTTTTATGGTTATGTGGGGCATGGTTATATGGTTATGGTTTATAATTTTGCACAGTAATAATCTGACAATAAATGTGGCACACCCAGAGTCTCTTTTCTGGCTACGCTACTGTTGCACTAATGCCTTATTCTGCATGTCCATATTCTACATCTCTAACTATAAATAAGCAGTAATTAGGAGTTTATTGAGGCAAAAGTCGTAGTTAATATAGTTAGTGAAAATTGAACGTGTGACCATATTAAACTAATGAATGTTATTTTTGTTGGATTAGTGTCCTTAAGGATAGGACAAGAAGTATATTCCTATAAAATAAAAGAATAATATGTTGCTGCATCTTAATTTCCCGTGGTTGTATAAAGAGATAGGCTATTTACAAAAGCCATGTGACTCTTAAGGAAAATGAAACGTAGGCGCGCCTATGTCTGTCTCAGCTGATAGGCTATTTATCTTTCGTTTTTCAGTCCCCCCAAGCAAGAACAGAAACCGATCACAACAGGAACTTGAGAATGTCCTATAAAAGGGAGGTGTGTGAGCTCTCTGAGTATCAGTCTGCACACCTTCACCATAGTGACATCAAACCAAGTTTGCAAGAATGTTGATTCAGTTGTGTTTCAAGAACGTCCACAGCTTATTTTCAGCCCTGTTGAGATGGATTTTGATGATGGTTTCAGGCACACTAGTGCAAACTCTTGGGATGATCAGTCGTCCGAAGACTCGCACCAAAGAGCAGAAAGAGGGATCCAGTGCACAGCTGACCACTCCAAGCAGTGTAAACTACCATTTTACCCGACAGTGCAATTACAAATGTGGATTTTGCTTCCACACTGCGAAGACCTCGTTCGTCTTGCCTATTGAAGAGGCAAAGCGAGGGTTACGACTTCTGAAAGAATCAGGTAATCTAACATGTCACCATGCAATTCAAATTAAGATTGTTTTATGGAATATTGCAGAATTTATTACAAATGATTTATCCGGGCAAATCATTATTTTAAAATAGGCTAAATAAAAAATAATAATAATAAAAGTCATGTGCCCTTATAATATTTAATCAAAATAACTTCCCCATGTTTTTCTAATGACGTGATTAATGGCACGAGGGCGGGGCAACCTGTCATCACGTGAGATCATGACATGCGACATTAATAATGTACCCTAGCTATTAACTTACATTTATATTATTATTTTTTTATATTAATTTGTTTTCATTATAATTGTCATAATTAATAATTCAATATAAATGTAAATTATATATATTTTTAACTTTTAACTTTAATGATGACTAGACTCTTTTCTTTTTCTTTTTTATTCTTAACCTTGGTTTGTATGTTTTAGGAATGGAAAAAGTCAACTTTTCGGGTGGAGAGCCCTTTCTTCACGAGAGAGGCTCTTTTCTGGGAGAGTTGGTGCGATACTGCAAACAGGAGCTGCAGCTTCCGAGCGTCAGCATTGTTAGTAATGGCAGTCTGATCAAAGAATCCTGGTTTCAGAAATACGGTGAGAATCATTCCTGACCACCAGAGGTCAGCAAAGATCATTTTAAAGCACTTTAGGGTGAACGTTACACATTTTCCACGGTAATAACAATCTCAATGTTGATTTACATACAGCTCTACACAATATAAATACATAGCCTACTTATAGGTTAATTATTAAGCTCCACTTAAGAATTGGATATTAAGAATATTCATATTAAGTAGCCTATAATATACATCTTTTTTGTACACTAGCAACAAAATCCACCACAGCACTTTCATGAACACCTGTTTGTCACAATGCACTGCATTCTGCATTTCTTTTGTCTGTTCCAATTCGTTCATTGTGTGTAATGAGATTTGATCAAACAATTGATCTTTATTTTTAATTCATGCACATAAGAATTCCTGACACTGTCTGTATAAAAAGAATGGGGAAACCATTGTTGTGAAATATGCCCAACCTAAAATTGTAGCTCTAAGATACACCGCATACAAAAGTTTGGTGTGAGTAAAGGGTTTTTATTCAGTAAGGATGCATTGAATTGATCAAATGTGACAGTAAATACATTTATAATGTGACAAAAGCACATCTGTTTTCAACATTGATAATAATAATAAGAAATGTTTATTTAGCACCAAATCAGCATATTAGAATGATTTCTAAAGGATCACTGACACTAAAGACAGAATCTGAATCACAGAATCACATAAACAACATTTATTTTAAATATATTAAAGGAGAAAACAGTTATTTTAAACTGAAATAATATTTCACTTTCATTTGAACAGTATATTTGCTAAAAAAATTGGTAACACTTTATTTTACAGTGTCATTGTTACATATGTTACATGTAATTACTGTAGTAATAACTATAAATTATGCATAATTACATGCAATTAACCCTAAACCAAACCCTCATCCTAATCCTAACCCTATAAGTACATGTAGTTATTTATTATTACTCAGTACTTAAATGTAACTGTAATACTGATAAAGTGATAGTGATAATAAAATAAAGTGTAAAAGTTTATTATAAAATACTTAATTATGGAATGCTAAAAGTGATTAAATAGGTGGTTATTTTTAAGCATGTATTTAAATGTTACTTAAAATTATCAAATGTATTTGCATATGGTGACAAAATTAGCCAGAAAAATACTTCCCCTACACATATAGGCCCAGTTTCACAGACAGGGCTTAGATTAAGCCAGGATTAGGCCTTAGCTTTTATAAACATGCTTTAGAATAAAAAAAGCATTTCTGCTGTGCATCTTGAGTTAAAGTACAGCACTGTCAGCTCCTAAATTGGTCAATTTAATTTGCATCTGTATTCTACAGGTGACTACTTGGACATTCTTGCAGTATCTTGCGACAGTTTTAACGAAGACACCAATAAAGTCATTGGTCGAGGTCAGGGCAAGAAGAGCCATTTGGACAATCTACATAAAGTTTGTTCCTGGTGCCGGGACTACAAGGTGGCTTTCAAAATCAACTCGGTTATCAACACCTACAACGTGGACGAAGATATGACAGAGCAGATCACTGCTCTGAACCCAGTGCGCTGGAAGGTACAGTTACTTCTTTTACCACAGACTTCCATGTTCCATTCCTTTATCATCATAACCAGGCTGCTGAATATGTGTATTGCAATGTTCACTCAGGTCTTCCAGTGTCTGCTAATTGATGGGGAAAACGCAGGGGAGAACAGCCTCCGCGAGGCAGAGAAATTTGTCATTAGTGAACAGCAATTCCAAGACTTCCTGGACCGCCATCAGAGCGTCGAGTGTCTGGTTCCAGAGTCTAATCAAAAGGTAATTTCGAAACACAGAGCGCATACTTTGGCTCAATTCAGATCACTGTTTCAAAATAGCTTACAATTTGCTAGATAAAGTGGCTTCAAATTATGGGTAATACAGCAATAAACTCTCAGTTTCAATTCATTACCGAAGCTTTTAAGAGGTAAATGAGTTTTGAATTTAAATAAAATAGCTCTGTTCAGAGATGGAAGCCAGGGATTTGAATATAAAGCATACTGTTAACTTGATGCGAATTGTTTATTTTCTCATCTATTTCCCTTTTACAGATGAGAGACTCTTACCTGATTCTTGATGAATATGTAAGTGGTGTCATATTTTCTCCTCAGTTTTCTTCTCATTATTGCGCAAAGGATTTTAAAAATAAATATTTGATTATGTTGTCATTAGAGTCAAAAGGATTTTTTGTATATTAGATTACACTATTATTACAGTGTCAGTGATTCCTTTAAATGACATTAAAAGTTATCATATCAGTAGCGAAGGGATTATGGATAGGAATCTAATAAGGCCTGCAGTAATGTGCCTCATTCCAGACTTCAAATGACTTCTCCCCCTTGGATAATCTCTGATCTCTATTAATAATCATGCTGTCTACGCTACATCATCAGAGAGAGCAATCATCATAAATAGATTTTTAATTCTCCATATCTGATTCCGCAGATGCGCTTCTTGGATTGCCGAGAGGGAAGGAAAGATCCGTCAAAGTCCATTCTGGATATTGGTGTTGAAGAGGCCATCAAGTTCAGTGGTTTTGATGAGAAGATGTTCCTCATAAGAGGGGGGAAATATGTGTGGAGCAAGGAAGATATGAAACTGGAGTGGTGACCTTTCTCAGTATTGCTTTTTTTACTCTGTGTTTACATTGAAAGCTGATGCTAAACAAAAAAAAATTATACAGCATAGTTACAACCCCATATATAAGCTGATTTGATACATTGGTGCCTATGTCTGTATATTCCAAAAAAAAAAATTTAAGGAGATTCTACTGCACTGAAATACTTATATTATTTGTTGATCAATTTTTTATTTGAATTATGCTTGAGAATTTGCATTACCCAAGGTATGTTTTTAACTCTTACTTTGCTGTGTTTTTCTTTACATTGACTTTCTTAGTGGAAGTAATTGTTTTTATGTAATCCTGTAGGAAAATTATAAATGATTTACCTATAGTTTAATTATGTGCACTCTGCATGAAGACACTTTGAGTTACAATTAAGACTTAATGCACCTTAGATGCTTTAATTGTCATCCAGTTGAACTGGCAATTTACTTAAGCCACAGTTTGAGGCTCCTCAGATCACAATGTTGGAATCCTTTAAGCTCCTTTTCTATAAGGCGAGTTTTCTAGTTCTTGCAAGAACTCAAAAGACTATCAGTGATATACCCTCCTGTAACCCCACCCCATTATAATGGAAAAGCTTTAAAGCACTTAGAGAAGTTCACTGAGGCACCCTGATAAAAGAAATCTATAGAAATCTAAATGATACCTCGATTATTTTTTCATTTTACAGTGAAGTTGTAACTTAATATTGTATTTTATTGTATTATTTTATTTTGTAAATAAACATTTTTGACAACTTGTTACATCTGATCTCATGTAATTGTTCAAACTGCTCAAAGAGTCATCTTTTAAGATGAATAGGCCTTCATACAAAGCACCTTTTAAAGGGATAGTTCACTTTGAAATTAATTTTTGATATGTTTTAGCTTACCTCAAGGGCATCCAAGATGTAGGTGTCTTTTTTTCCGCAGTAGTTTCAATTTTGATATTTTTAGGTCAAACCGTTCTTGTCTGTCAGTCATATAATGCAGGTCGATGGTCACTGTCTCAAAACACAAGCACAGAGTCCAAATTAAAACAATTCCCCATCGTCCAAATTAAACAATTCCCCATCGTAAGTACACATTGATGGCCTAAGACACGAAACGAGCGGTTTGTGTGAGAAAACGAACAGTATTTATATCGTTGTTATCTCTTGAACACAGCACACGTCCAAATGATCTGACGGTGCGGACGGGTATAGATATATACATAGATGTCGCCTTCGCTACTGCAGTTCATTGGAACGAAACCGTAGCCAAGGCGACATCTATGTATATATCTATACCCGCCCGCGCCGTCAGATCATTTGACAGACAAGAACGGTTTGACCTAAAAATATCAAAATTGAAACTACTGCGGAAAAAAAGACACCTACATCTTGGATGCCCTTGAGGTAAGCTAAAACATACCAAAATTTTATTTCAAAGTGAACTATCCCTTTAAATGTACTGATTTTGCTAACTTGAATTTCTTGATCTCTTCAAGCTCTTCAATGTCCCCATCATCATAAATGTCCTACTATGTTGCCCAAATGAATCCATATGTAATATTTCACCCGTTAGACTTTCATAATGCCCAACTAACAAAATATAACAAAAAAAGAAGAAAAGAAAGAAAAGAAAACAGGTCTTTGATAAGTATTGGCAATGGATCTGTCACATTTTGTTGCAGTATAGCCTACTCTCACTTAGTTTGAAATATGTCATACTTTCAGATAAAAATAAATCGGTATAAAAGCATACACATTTCGAAAGATGGTTAATAAAATCAGAATAAACTTCAGGTTGACACCTCATGTTACATGTAAGATAATGTTACCTCAACTTCGCCAGAAAAAAATAAATAAATAATGTTTTCCCATATTGCACGGTCCAATAGAGGGCGCTAGTGCTGCGCCTTCGCTTCAGAGACCCATTACAAATATATAGACGTACAGACTCGCTGTCTGTACAGAACAGTGCTAGGACTAATGGCGTCTTCACAACGCGTCCGACGGATCAGCTGATTCTTATATCTGCCTGCAAAACTACATGAAGACATAAGGTAAAACGCTCGTGCAATTACAGATAGCTATGATGAACGTGTCCGTCTTAAACTAGAATGTTTGCTTATCCACAGCATTCGCTGTACACGACACTATTGACTTTCATTAATGCTATAGGATTTGTGCACCGTTCTTTCGTTTAAAGCCAAATGTCTATGTCAGCAGTCAATATATCAAAATTCCGGTTGAATTTTTTTTCATTTTTGGAAATGCTTAAACGATCTAGCCTACATTTGGCTAAACGGCGAAACTCCACTTTCTTCTTGGATGTGCAGCTCTTATATAGGCTAGATTTGTTCACCCGACTGATGTCTAAGATGGCTGTTTACTTTTATTGTATGTTCATAGGTTACATACTGTCACATTAAGATGGGCTGGCTTTTAAAACCTGGTGTGCTGCCTACCTAGACAGCATTTTTGGGCATCGTGATGTCCAAAAATGCTGCTGTAATGCTTAAAAAAGCTGCCTAGGTAGGCAGGGCAGCACACTCTGTTTTGGGATCATGGGACCTTTGGCCAGTCCAGTCAGATGATGCTAATGTTCATATGAAATGACCCATTCGGGTGTTTGAGGAGTTGATGTGCTCCAGTTTAGGTGCTGGTGCTCTGCAGGGGTCTAGAGGATCAGGATTGTGTAGATTGTTAAGTTTTGACATAAACCCTTGAATACTCCCTGGAAAGACAGTAAGTAGCTTTGAGATATAGGGATTTTCCATGCTTTTTTGGGATTGTGCAGTATAAAGGAATAAGGTCCTCCCTGGGTCGGGAAAACTGAATGTGTGATCCAAAGTACCAGGATCTTCTCAATGCATCTGTTGACATCTCAAGTAAATGTTTTGTGGAAGGTACATTTGGTTTGAACGTTGTTTGTAATATTGCAAGAAGGCAGGAGACAAGGATGAGGTTATACTTTTTAAAACAAACCAATGATTAATCATATAAATGTTTGTCATCAAAAGTAATTTCTAGTATCAGTTTCTCAGCCCCACCAAATTAAATGTATAATTTATTGTTTGTATAAAAATTGTTTTCGTTTAGGCTACACATTTTTTATGCACCAAGATGCACAATGCACATCAATTCTAAAAATGTGCATGCTTTTTCTATCCGCTCAATTGAGGCGAAATGTATTTATTTTTTATTCGATAAGAAGACATGCGCATAAATCCCTTGATGTGCAACAAAAAACTCCCGTGACTTTGCCTCAACAGTGGATGTGATTGGATAACTAGACTAACCCAGTTTAATTGCATAGCATCTCAAATGTTGGTTTGATCATTCTGAAATGCCTCAGCCCAGGTCTGTCATCAACATGATTTGGTTTAATGACCTCCCAGAAGTGTCTCACGACTGCATTTACTAAATACCAGGCATCTGAATGCATGACAGAGTTTATTGGTTTTCGTCTACGTGCTCTGAGGTGCAAGTCATTTATGATGTAGGAAAAAAGATCCCCAATGGCTTCCCCGATTGAAGCAACTTCCATTTTTATTGTAGATATTTTTTATTCGCAAGTGTTTTATGCAATATTCCATTTCAATGGAAACATGTAGTCCAAATCCAAAACCCTCTGTGTTGGCCTACAAGTAGATGCCATAACTAACTGAAATTGCAAATAAATAAATTTCAAATATCAGTATCCATTAAGGAACATGATAATTTAAGTGTCTTTTACTTAGAGAATTCATTTGGTAGGATCATACACCATACTTTTTTTTTGTGGTCAAGCTAGACTGCATTTTTAGGAAAGAGGGTTTATCAAAATACTTCCAGCCAGTGTCCAGGAAAAAAAACTCTTTGCTCCCATTGGTCCTCTCAAGTAACTAATGGCTGCAAAGGTTTGACAACACCACATGTTGCTAAACCAGTTTTACATTTGGTAGTGCAGTCCCTCTGGTATTTACTCATCACCCAGCATTCATTACTTTACTGGCTTAAAGTCATCATTTAGATGGGTTACTTACTATGAGGGAGACATGTATTTATCTTTGACAAGTAGAGTTTTGAGAAATGTTACCTGTGTAATTTTGCATGGAAATTTTTTTCTTTCTTTCAAATATTATCTTAAATGAGATAACGGCGGTCTGTTTACATTATGGGAGAGTCTTTATCTGATTAGTGTTATCTAGGGTTGGAATTGACTTTTAAGCTTGCCAGTACATTTAAAGCATTAGTATCAAACTCTTTGTCCTCCATCTGACATCAAGCCCACTTCTGCATTTTAGCCTTGACTGAAGAACAATTATATGCACTTATCCACTATATGTGCACTATAAACAGTAACATATGATCTGTGCACTGTATTAGATATACGGTTATGCAGTTTCACCTGAAAAAAGTAGAACAGAGATTAGATAAGTGTGTTGCTCATAACAGTCAGAAAGTCCCTCCCAAATGAGGCCACTTATCTTTCCACGCCATAAATAGACATTCACGCTTTCAGTATTCGTCCTTTAGTCATAACGGTGGCTTAAATGGTAAACAAAAAACAAAAAAAAACTCTTTTCTCCGATAGGCTTTATTTGTGCTGTTCGTAACAGCTCACAGATGCTTCAGCTCAGACAAAGGTTGTGGTGACCCAGCGGCAACAGTGGCAAGTACAACAGTCATCTCAAGAGTATGATAATAAACATGCAAAGTTACAAACGTTAGGCCAGATATGCAAAAAAAAGGCAAATTAGCATGAGGCCGCAATCCCATAAAAGCGCGGTTGGGAGTGGAAAGTTCTGCGGGTTATCGACTGACAATGCGTGAATTGAACACAGGAGCAACCAGGGCTTTTCCATAATGAAAAATGCAATCTACAAATAGCAGCGCAAATTAGATTTGCCTCAGACTTCGGGCATTTCGTGAGCTCAGAATTATAAGGTTCTATCTCCGTTTAGGGTAGTTCTGAGATATTGAGCATCAAAGTTTTTACATCCCAGCTGGCAAAACTGTTATGTAGTATAATCTATTTTATTAATAACAAAAATAACACCACACAGGCATTAATAAACTAGATCAGATTGTCAAAAACTCAATTTCGACCAAAAGTGCAGATAGAACCTTATAATTCTAAGCTTGCGATTTGTCGCGATATCCACAAAACTGTCTGCGAGTGAAATCGGGGCTAAAAGAAGACATCACAAACTGTGTTTTTATAAATACTCAAGACGATGGGCATTTTAACATAATTGTGTGTGTGTGTGTGTGTGTGTGTGTGTGTGTGTGTGTATTTGACCATTCAAGTGCAATTATCTGCAAAAGAGAACTGAATTCGGGATCGAATGCTGTCTGAGTGTGAACACACCACATTCATTTTTAGGCTTATTGCGCTTAATAGCTCTTTTTAACATTATGCACGTCCCGTTCTTTATTTTCTCATGTTTCTTTATCTCTGCATGTTCTTTCTAAACTTTCAATATCTTTAAAGGTTCTATATTCTCACGGCGAAGTTCTTTTTCGTTCTTCGTTTAGGGGTAAAACAAAGTTCGAAATACGTGAGCAGCGATATACTGTTATCGAACATCCAACTCCGCCCACTCTGCTGAGAGCGACGTTTAGATGAATATGCAAATATGTGCATTTTAATAAAGCATTGGAAAAAGCATCTGATCATAGCGATGTGGATATGTTTGCACGAGCTTTACGGCAGTAAAGTCACGTCACGTTTATTTATATATCACTTTATACAATAGATAGCTTAAATTCAAGCAGCTTTAGCGTAATAAACATGAAAACAGTGTTACGGTCTCGTTTCATCAGAAGTACAACTTAATTTTCTACTATAAAGCAGCTCTGTAAGTTTGAAGTATATCAGGGATTCAGGGCCTTAAGTAATACTGTGCTACATGGATATATTTACACATCGTGAATCCGTGATAAACAATACTTTACGATACAATACTTTATATTGTGGTCATGATATATCATCATACCGCCTATAGAGCTGGTAAGTCCCGCCCCCTTCGCTAACCCCGCTGGACCTCTAGGTTGAAAAATCGTCAATGCAAGTGAATGGGAGAAAATAATAATTTTCTGGTCCCGTTTGAATTGTGCCATGAATGTGAACATATGTTGTCTGTGAATTTTTTTATATAATCTTTCGTGTGAAGAATGCTACAATTTAGCGGGTAGAAGTTTGATACGGTTAGACTTTGTGTGAGAGCACTTTGTGGACTACAACTCTTCGCTGCTTTCGACGCATTTGAAACTTTACCACCATTCGCACACGGACACTAGCTCACGGATCCCGCTAAACATGAGTGTTTCTTTGGTGCACTTCACCGCCTTCTTTCAGGGAGAGGACAAAATCGTTGAGGTTGGCGAAAACCACGGGTAAGTCAACTTTATGGGGTGACGTCACATAGGCGACATGTAGTCTTTCTCGTTATGTCTTTTCCACAACTGCTGGCCGAAGAATCATACCATATACTGTCAAACTCGTAACATGAAAGATTATATAAAAAATTCACAGACAACATATGTTCACATTCATGGCACAATTCAAACGGGACCAGAAAATTATTATTTTCTCCCATTCACTTGCATTGACGATTTTTCAACCTAGAGGTCCAGCGGGGTTTTACGGAAGGGGCGGGACTTACCAGCTCTATAGCGTACTCTGATTTATGCTGTTGATATCATTTGTTCCTAATACAATAAGATGTAACACTTTAAACAAAGAATGCTGAATAGCTTGACCTGGCCATATTGAATTTTTAATAACTCTTCCTGGTCGTCCCATTTAATGCACCTGACTTGGGAAAATTTTACGGGAAATCCATGAAGACCTTGACTAGCTTTGCAAATGTGTTCTAATCGATGTGCTTCACAGACAAGCATACTGTATTTTAACCATAATATGGCCTTGTTTGACCTTTTCAGCCCCCACCACACATACATTTGATGCACTAAATGCATTACAGAGCACTTAAAGCTGTTTATGGTCAGCAGCTGGACATATGTGCAACCATTTTGCAATTTAATTATGAGATGCAGTATGACAACAGACATATAACTCAGGATTTTGTTATTGCCATACCAACTAATAATGAATAATTAACTTTTCAATCCTATTGTTCAAGATTCCATATAATGTTACCACTGAATTCCTCCTAAATCAAATCCGCGATGCCTTTATCACTCAAGTCAAGACATTGTTTTTGCCATAAGCAAGCGGTAAGGATTCTTTTGAAATTTTTGAGAATTATCCAATGCAGTCTCCTAATAACATACCGTGTTTTCTCTATTAGTCAGTCATTCCTATCAGTGATCTCAGTAGGTACATTGTTGCTGCCCAACAGCTGTGGATGAGAAAGCGGTTATGGCATAGCTCTGTAATGCAGGCAGGAGACTGGCTGGCTCACGGCAGAAGGTGACCTCAGCTGGGTTCAGATCTGATTGAGTCAGATATTTCGCAGGATAAGTCCCAGTAGACTAGCCTAGTGTATAAAAGTTGCATATGTGCTAAATAAATTTCCAAAGTGAGTGTGCCAAGAACACATTGGGATTCATGGCATAAAATAAATGAGTCACACCAAAAGACTCTTATATATATTATATATATATATAATAGAGAGAGAGATAGATATAGATATAGATATAGATATAAATAATGTGGGTGCTTAAATACTAAAGTCATACAGATGTTTGACTGTTTTTTGTTTTTTTGTTTTTTTTTGGTTGAGTTTTAATTACATAATTTAAACAGAAACAAGATAATTGAGATGTTTTGGTGAAAAAGCTTACTGCAAGCTTGTCTGATGTGATTTAAGCCTACCTGCTTGACTGGTATAATTTTTTATTTATTCAGTTCTCACAGCTGGTACCTCAAAACTTGGCGCTCACACCTGCCCACAGCATCGAGCTTTGCCACATGTAGCTGGTGATACAATGAGACATTTGCATGTTAATAGCTTGATGGCAACGTGTGAACTCATCAGACAGTGAAGGCTGTAAAAACGAGAAAAGCTTTGCCTCAAAGCGTTTAGTGGTTTGTACAGCACTGTACAACATCGTCCAAATTCCGGTACCACCATGATGGTTAATGCAGCAATTCAGCAACAGATTAATGTGAAGAAAATGGTATTATCATTATCATACATGATGCAGTGTTTTTTAACCACTAAATTTTACCAGTCATTTCTGCATTTTCATTTATGGAACCTCAGTAATTAAAAATATGAGATACAGTTGACAAATTTTGTCATAATTGCGACTTTATTTCCCCAGTGTGGCTTTATTTATTTGAATTGCAACTTTATAGGTCACAATTTCAACTTTATATTGTTAGGGGGTAACAGTTTAGGACCCAAGGACCAGATGTTTGAAAGAAGACCCGGAGTCAGAATTATAATAAATAAATTGAAGAAAAGTTTTACTGAAGATAGTTTGCAGCTTCATCAGCAGAAGTCAGCTTCAAGACTCACACGGGAGTTCGTAACTTGATTATAATCACTCATTACATATACATTGAAGCAGCAGTTGATTCCAAAATCCACCCCTTCAATATCTTATAATTAAGACTATATCTACACTGCAAAAAGTGAACAGTTGGATCAACTTAAAAAAAATACTTCAATTGGTAACACCTAAAGAAATGAAGTTTTCTCAACTTAAATTATCACGTTTTATCGTGAAAACTGTGATAATTTAAGTTGAGAAAACTATTTTTTTTAAGTTGATCCAACTGTTCACTTTTTACAGTGTATATGTGTAACTTTTTATCTCACAATGTCACCGTATTTCCTATACATCTGTTTTTATAAACTTTATCTCACAACTCAAAACTTGCTGCTGTTGCTTGCCACCACTATTTTACGAGTTCAAGAGGAACTTTGATTGGCTCAGCAAACTAGTAAAACCTGACTCATCCTTTGAGTTGCATTTTTTTAACACAGGACTTTTCTGTAGACAGAATATTTTGTGCCAGCTAATTGCTATGTACAATAATGTTCAAAATGTATTTTTTCATGCACTCATTTGGTTTTGCAAGACTATGAGATGTCTAGAATAGTGTGTCTGAAGTGTCAAGCCAGTATGTATGAAGTGGTTTCCAGTGAGGATGTGTTTGCTATGGGGAGACCAGTTTGAGCACATCCTGTCCTCAGCACCTGTTATTCAGATCTTATTCACGTATTCATTGTTTTTTAAGTAATAATGGATACATTTTTTGAAAAGACCTTTTATTACTGACGTGCAGCCATACTCATCCATGGCTTTTGTTTTTGTTGGCTAAATGTTTTTCTTTTTCTCACATCTGCTGTCACTCAAGAACCTTGAGTGGCAACAGATGGCATTCACAGATAACCTCAGGGCTCTCTGTCTCTGATCGTGTCAATAGAAATAAGTTCTCAGCAGCATGCTTGTCATATCCTCTTAATTTTTCAGGCACAAATGCTGCGCCACAAGACGAAGAGAAGAAAGATGTCTCTTCATATTTTAATGTAGCACTATTCTGACATGGCTGATGTTTTTTTTTTTTTCTCTCTCTCTCTCATTCAAATCCTTGTCTTCACACCACAGAGAGTCACTCTGTGAAATGTTTTCCACCGCCTGTAGACGCTAGGTAGGCAGAGTGACCTCAGATCATTAGAGAAATCTTCTCCTTATTCTGGAGGATTGACCTTTACAGTACATTCTCCTGTAACCTTTGAACAGAGTAACTTTGTTCTCCAAGATCTTCTTCCTTCAGGCTGTTTGAAAACTCATTCTGCTGTTTCATCACTTCCTCGTGAATCTGCTGTCTTCCTAACAAGTCAGTGTGTGAAATTTTGAAACCGCATTTCTTTCAACATCTTGGTTCTCCAGCTTATATTGCTGAAGAAACCAGGTCATTCCAGGTTAAGGTGGTATTTACTCGTCAAATAATTCAAACTATGTTTTGGAACTCAACTCAGTTCAACCAGCTCAATTGTGTTTTTGTTTACTAGCTCAACTATGTCCCCACTAGCTTAGTCAAGGTCTACCAGCTCTGGCCCGGTTAACCAAGATCTTCCAGATTGAGATGAGCAAAAGTAAAAAAAAAAAATTAATTGTCTAGTCAGTGGTTTGCCTAATAGTCAAATAATCTGTCATAGGGAAGCCAATAATTAAATGGGTTTTGGGTTCACTTAAAGGACAATTCCGGTATTTAACACTTTGAGTCTATTTTGTAGTTTGTTTTGGATGAACAAGAGTGGTGGACAAAGAAATTTTGACAATAGTTCCTGTCTCGACTTTTTGACTATTTTAGAATTGCCCATGACCGCTTTAGAATGGGAGTCTATGGCCATGCACAAACATGTCCTTAAAACAACCCTTAACGTTCGTTTTCAAAACTGTGCAACTCACCGAGTGGTTAGTGGTGTTCGTTGATGATTAAAAACAAATATATACTACCTGTTTTTTGCTGGATTTGGTTAAGGCAAAGAAAATTGTACTTGTTCCAAAAAAGGATACCATCTCTACAAACATAGTTGTAATACAGCCTTGATAATCTAGTGCAAAAGTGCAAAAACTGCACGTACAAAACATTTTCGGGTATAACCCTTCATCAGTGCCATGTGTATCACACATGACACACTTTTGCAATTTATTTGTGGCCTCTGGACAATAAATTCTATTTTTTAATAACTATTTCTCGTGTGCTGATCTTTTGTCATTTTTTTATTTTTGAGCTATTTTTTGGATCTACGCACCGCAAGGAATTCTATTCATTCAAATTTTTTGGACTAGTGTCGGGCGCTACGCCTTTCCCTTCTCTCCAAATTGTTATTGTAGCCTTACCTCAGTCACTGAACTTCAAAAATAAACCTTGATTAAAAAAAAGTGCAGTGTATCAGCTCAGTAAAGCAGCCTGTTTTACATTTCAGTTTTGATCTTACTGCTGAGAACTGAAGATAATTGTCCCTGTCTGCTCTTTGGGAGTGTTTCACCTCTGGGATTCCTGACGTTTATAAAGACTGAGCCAAAAATAAAAGAGTGCTCAATCGCTTTTGGGTGATAAATGTGGGTCATTTGGCAAGGGCAAGCAAACAGTGAGAGAACAGTTACACGTGTGTGCGTTTGTCCACACAGGGTCATGGCCACTTGAAGTTTTTTAGCTTTATGCACTAGTTTCTTGTCTTCCGTGAAAGTCCAGACTGTCTGTTTTAGTAGTATATGTGTTAGTCTGACAGCTACAGTTGCATTCTCGGAAGAACTGTGAAATAAATATCTTTATTGAGCTGGAGAAATTGTAAATATATTAAATATTTCTTGTAGATTTCTGGCCTTTCAAGATGGCTGCCAAGTGAACTGAGTTGCCTGAAAGGGGTCCTGACATGACCGTTAAAACATCCTGTAAATACAAAAAGAGCATTTCACTGATATGACTGCCTCTAGAGCAAGACATTAACAAATACCTTTACATCATTGCACCATTTGTTGCGTCAAAAGCAAATAGAACCCATTATAATCATGAAAGCACGTTCAATTTCTGAAGTACTCTATGCACTTGAGCTACTCCCGACAACAGGACAAATGGAAGAGTAAAGCAACGTTTGCTTTGACATGTCCAGTTCAAACACACGTCCAACCCTAGTCATTGAATACTATTGAGTATCTGCTAACTAGGGCTGCAACTAACGATTATTTTGATAATCGATTAATCGGACGATTATTTTTACGATTAATCGATTAATCGGTTTATGTACTTATATTTTAGTTTTGCACAGGGTCTTTATCATTCAACATAGAGATTTTAACCATTTTGCATTGTCATATCCTCATCAAAAACATACTTGGAGTTGTGTTTTATTATGTGTAAGTAATCCTTTGTCGAACTTTTCTGCAATCAAAACACTGACCCATACGTACTTTAGCAAATTTCACAAGGAGATTTCAAATGTTTTCACCATGGCAGTCCTTAGGGCTCCTAAAGTAGTTTAACATCCCGAACAAAGCAAAAGGAATCTTGCAGAACATATTTTCACGAAGAATAAGAATAAAGAATACAGTTGCAGTAAATTGCATTTTATTTTTTCCTGTAAACACACAGCTTATACCTGGGAAACAGCTTTATAGCTTATGCTGTGAAATCAATCATAAAGTTGAAAGTAGCTCTTTTTTTGGTAAATTTATGGTAAACTTTCGTTCCTACCAAAACATTAGTTCCGAGAAAAAATAATGAATTGCAGAGTTTAACCATCATAGAGTTAAAGTGTATAATTTGCTTGTGACAAGTCCTGTCAGTTTAACAGAGAGCCCCGGCCGCGCGCGCGCACTCACCCGAGCGCTGTCTTGCTCTCTCTCTCCCTCGCGCATATTAATCATGATTAATGATTAGTTGTTAGTTGACAACTATTAGTTGACAACTATTTTAATAATCGATTTTAATCGATTAAATCGATTAGTTGTTTCAGCTCTACTGCTAACACAGAGTCCCCCGATTATTCTAATAATAAGATACTTACACATATATATATATATATATATATATATATATATATATATATATATATATATATATATACACACACACACTGTATAAAGACATTGGTTGATATGAACCTCTGTTTCAATAGTAGATGTTGTAAACAGACTGTGTGGTCATACAGATAGCCGATACCATTCAGTTAAAAAAAAATACAAAGCATAATCATGTAAACCCCTTTAAAGAGACTTTAGTCATAATTATCTTATGGTCTCATTTATGAAACCAATTGATATTTGTCATATGCCACTCTGACATTCACTCTGTATCATGGCAGTTTAATGAGGTTATAGTTTTTGACAGGAAGCCAGGAATGACCTTTAGAGAAAGACAGGCTCAGGGCTGACATACCTCCTCAGCGAGTTCACACACACAGCCTGCAGTCAGAGACCAGCCCAGCTTTACGAAAACACGCTGGGGCTCCTTCATTTTGGGAAATTCCCATATTTTCAAATCAAAACCTGTTTTTCCTCTTCAGAGCTTTACTATATAATATTGTAATGCAATTTAAATGGATTCATTTGGGGTTTTAGTGTTTCATTTCTTATTTATACAAAATAATATAGAATACTAATATCGTCCATTTATCAGCTATAACATGAAATAGTTCATTTTAAGTCAATTTACATTTTATTTGTTTCTTTTTATGGAAATTTCAATTTAATTTCTTTATGCACGTTGTTTCAAAGCAGCTTTACAGAGAGATATTGCAAAAAATAATGATTGACTTTTCAATATTGACCAGAATTTTATATATTAGTACATCTGTAGTCAAAAAGCTATTATTAAAATGGGTAGTCCAGCATTTTGATTGGGTGAGCCATTCAAGGCGATTTGATATTCACACATGATTTTAATTCCATTTAAATGTGATGCGTTGCTTTCCAACGATACACAGTCTACAGATATGCTTTTTTTATTGTTATGTTGGAATTATCATAATTTCAAGTTAATGGATTTGACTGTCATGATGACATGTAAAATAAACAGTTAAAGGTAGTTAAGCATCTCTCATCTTTTTATTATAGCCTGTTACCTGGTGAGGTTTTTTTTGCTCTTCTTGCCAGAGCATATAGCATTAAATAAATGAAATAATGTAGTGGTTAAATATTTTGTCGTTGCCATAGAAACTAATTATTCTGAGTCCAATGACGCGAACCGTTCAGAGTGAAATCTCGTAATTACAGTAATTCAGACATGATGTGAACACAGCATTAGGCTATAATGAACAGCAATACTTAGTGGAGAAATTGTTTTTGTGTCTGTTATCATTAATAAATTAGATTATTTATTGAACATGGGTGCCTTTTATTTTATTGCCACCATTTTATACGTGTGCTTAACACACCTTTTTGGAAAAACAGCTTGTGTTGAATTTAGATGTTCTGAGCAAATCACTTTGTTATTCAGTTCATTAACTGTTAGTTATAGTTAAGCTCACAAACTGCTGGCTAAGAAAGTAACAGAGTGAGAAACAATGTTAGCAGTTTATTTTGACCTTAGATTGAAAACTGGCAGGTTATATGGAGGACTAGGAGTGACATTTCAAAATAAAGTGATTTAATAATTGAATAATTCAAACATAAACAATTAAAAGAAATCAGTCCATTTTAAATTGACTAATTAATAGGCAAACAAAACTGTTTTAATAATATATTTAAGTAAAAAATAAGATTTTTAAATAAATGGACATTTAAACCACAAAACCAGTCACATGGGTCAATTTCTTTAAATTGAGATTCATACATCATCTGAAAGCTGAATAAATATGCTTTCCATTGATATGGTTTGTTAGAATAGGACAATATCTGGCCGAGATGCAACTATTTGAAAATCTGGAATCTGAGGGTGCAAAAAAATCGAAACATTGAGAAAATCGCTTTTAAAGTTGTCCATTTATGTTCGCGATTGTGCTGCATTCACTCACAAAAATAAATGTTTTATATATTTACGGTTGGAAATGTACAAAATGTCTTCATGTAACATGATCTTCTACTTAATATCCTAATGATTTTTGGCATAAAAGAAAAAGCGATAATTTTGACCCATACAATGTATTTGTTGGCTATTGCCACAAATATAGCCTACCCGTGCGACTTGTGGCCCTGGATCACAAACTGGTTTTGTGATCCAGGGTCACAATTAATGTTTTATGGATGACTAGATGTGACGCTTAAAAATAAAATTAAGGAATAAGTTCATACACGGACAAATTATAATTTGTCTATCATAATATATATATATTTTTTGTCTTTTTCCACAAATGTTGTATGTATGCAAAATGTATAATTTCAAAGGTACACATTTCTAGTAATTGTGCAGTTAATTATCATATTGTATTTTCAGAAATTTTGGAATATTTTTCCTCTCCCCAAATTTGTCACTACCAAAACACACTAATAAATAATTTAAGGCTTATATTGACCTGATATTTAGTTTACATCTGCTTTGTAAATATATATTTTTGTGACTTTAGTGACAATTTAAGATACTTTTGATTCTAACTCAAAGATATGCCAATGCTAATCAGCACATGGTTAACAAGCACAGTTCTGAACTGTTGTACACACACACAAACTAAATTTTATCGAATAACACTAAAAAAACTATGATGTCAGAACCGAAACTTCACCACGTTTCAGTAGTGACTGTTTCGATAGTGCCAATTTGAGATACTTTTGAGCCTAGTTCAAAGATGATAACCAGCACATGGTTACCTAGCTCAGTTCTGAACAGTTGTACACACATAAAAACAAAATTTTATGGAATAACACCCAAAAAGGTTTGCTTAATTGCAGAAAAACGGTGTTTGGTAGTGACGTTCCTTAAAGTTACACACAGATTTTCAGACTTTTGAACACATTTCCCTCAAAATGATGGTACCTATCTACAGTGAGAGAGCGGCACACAATAATATTTCCTGATCAAAAATATAGGGGTGTGGTTAAAATCAGTCTCAGCCAATGGACTAAAACACACACTGTTTCGGTAGTGACATGAAAATGCGGGACACTTTTTTTTTTTTTTTACATAAAGTTTCATGATTTAAATATAAAATAAAAGGGTTTTTTTTTTTACTTCACTTTTTAAAAGAAATCAAAAAGATATTTAAAAAAAAACCCACAATTTTTCACAAGTTGAAATTTAGGGGTTAGGGTTCGGGACCGCCATCTCCCAATTGAAACTACCCAATAAATGATGATTTTATATATATTAAAGCAGAACTTGGTCACTTTTTTAACTTAATAAAACTGTCTAGAAATCATTTGAATGGTTAAACAACCTGTTCTGGTTATATTGGTGACTTTCCCTGCTCCCCCCAGCGTTCCCAGGCGGAAAACCAACCTTGCAACTTCGGGACTACCGTCCCGGCAAGATAAAAATTGGAAGTCTCGTGAGAAGCGAGAACGAGAACGAGCGCGAAACACGAATTGCTTTACGTCATGTCAATGTTCTAAGATAATGTGTATGATGTATTACCCACCTCGGTAGACAGACATAGCTCCACATGATACAGTTGGCTTGCTCCGATCATAACAAAACGTACATGAGCAGCGGTAGGGAGGGGGAGGAGGACGTAAGTGAGTTTGTTATGACAGTGTTGTGAAATATACGCCCCACAGCTGTAGGGGGAGCTCGTGGGGAAAACATGCGACAACAAAAGGGAAAATCAGCGAAGAAGTGACTAGAGTTCGCTAGAGTTGCCGAGTTCTGCTTTAAAACCTTACTGATATTTTAAATATTATTGTGGGATTCAATAGATAATAGAAGGATCTTTGTAAACATCTAAAATTTGAATACTTAAATGCTTATTAAATGTGTCTTTTGGTTGTGGGATAGCAGTTTGCACAAATTCTGTAGAATGGCCCATATAGGCCTGTTTTTGGGCATCGTTTTGCAGAGTAAAAGGGCGGTCACACTGCACTTTCTGTTCCATTGACTTTCATTTAAACGCATACAAATGCTTCAAACCAAAAACGCAAGCTCCTGCGAAAAGTTTTGCATTTCGCTGCGTTCCAAAGTTCAAGTTTGGTGATCTCTGACCTGCAAATTTGCATCACGTGAAGACGTGTGACCAGAAGAAGATTGATCCGTCATGCCGTGACTTCTTGGCTGAATTAAAAGAACAATATTTTTGCAGTAAAGTCGAGTAGATCGTATATTCATTATTATATTTTGAGTGCATTACTATTTGTTAAATGTTGAATTTATGTTAAAGTCCCCAATGTAGTCAATAATTGTATCCCTTAAAACTTATCTTTGATCACCAAAATTACATATTTAAATGTTTTTTCTTTGAAAAAAAATTCTTCATGCCTTAAAATAGCTTGAATGTAACTCTTTTGATCTAATACAGCCATGAGTCTTTTTGGGAAAGATGCAACAAGTTTTTCACACCTGGATTTGGGTATCCTCTGCCATTCCTCCTTGCAGATCCTCTCCAGTTCTGTCAGGTTGGATGGTAAATGTTGGTGGACAGCCATTTTCATGTCTCTCCAGAGATGCTCAATTGGGTTTAAGTCAGGGCTCTGGCTGGGCCATTCAAGAACAGTCACGGAGTTGTTGTGAAGCCACTCCTTCGTTATTTTAGCTGTGTGCTTAGGGTCATTGCCTTGTTGGAAGGTGAACCTTCGGCCCAGTCTGAGGTCCAGAGCACTCTGGAGAAGGTTTTCGTCCAGGATATCCCTGTACTTGGCCGCATTCATCTTTCCCTCGATTGCAACCAGTCGTCCTGTCCCTGCATCTGAAAAACACCCCCACAGCATGATGCTGCCACCACCATGCTTCACTGTTGAGACTGTATTGGACAGGTGATGAGCAGTGCCTGGTTTTCTCCACACATACCGCTTAGAATTAAGGCCAAAAAGTTCTATCTTGGTCTCATCAGACCAGAGAATTTTATTTATCACCATCTTGGAGTCTTTCAGGTGTGCTTTCATGTGTCTTGCACTGAGGAGAGGCTTCCGTCGGACCACTCTGCCATAAAGCCCAGACTGGTGGATGGCTGCAGTGATGGTTGACTTACTACAACTTTCTCCCATCTCCCGACTGCATCTCTGGAGCTTAGCCACAGTGATCTTTGGGTTCTTCTTTACCTCTCTCACCAAGGCTCTTCTCCCCCGATAGCTCGTCCCAAACGTCTTCCATTTAAGGATTATGGAGGCCACTGTGCTCTTAGGAACCTTAAGTGCAGCAGACATTTTTTTGTAACCTTGGCCAGATCTGTGCCTTGCCACAATTCTGTCTCTGAGCTCTTCAGGCAGTTCCTTTGACCTCATGATTCTCATTTGCTCTGACATGCACTGTGAGCTGTAAGGTCTTATATAGACAGGTGTGTGGCTTTCCTAATCAAGTCCAATCACTATAATCAAACATAGCTGGACTCAAATGAAGGTGTAACCATCTCAAGGATGATCAGAAGAAATGGACAGCACCTGAGTTAAATATATGAGTGTCACAGCAAAGGGTCTGAATACTTAGGACCATGTGATATTTCAGTTTTTCTTTTTTAATAAATGTGCAAAAATGTCAACAATTCTGTGTTTTTCTGTCAATGTGGGGTGCTGTGTGTACAATAATGAGGAAACCTTAAATGATTTTAGCAAATGGCTGCAATAACAAATAGTGAAAAATTTAAGGGGGTCTGAATACTTTCCGTACCCACTGTATAAACAACATTTAAAAGTTAGATTTTCACCACAGGGGGACTTTAATTAAAAAAGACGCTGCAAATGATCAAAGTCTAGTGTGACCGCAGCTTAAATGTATATTACCCACTGATTCATTCTTCGATTTATTATAATGTGGGAAAAGCATTACATTATGCCTGTTCTCATCCCAGTCTGGTGTGTTTTTGACATCCGACTGATCTCGTTTGGGCAATTATTTTCTGAAAGGGTTATGAAACCCTACAGTATTACAACACAATGCTTAATGGTGAAATATTTTATATTATGATAAATGAGGTTCAAACTGTGCCCATGGGGCAGGTAAATGATTCTGCTCTTTTCAAGGATGATTGATTAGAACCCATAAGTCAGATAAAGAGAGTGAGGGAACATTGTGTTCATGTTTGTGGAGACTGGGGCATCCATATCTTGAAATATTCAGGCATGTACTTCTCAGATTTCATTGTGAGACTGACCCATTTCTCTGAAAATAAATAATGGAGGGGAGACTTGGAGACCAGCACAAAACCTTTGAGAAGTTCCACCTTCTGCACCTATTTCATATCTGAACATCTAAAAGACTAGAAGTAATGCTCTCAATATGTACTAGTGTGACCATTTGAGCAACAACAAATTCCATTGGAAACCATATTGTCTGCCAAAATACCATAGTTACAACAGTTATTGTTGCTGCTTTAAAAGCATAAATGATAATAACATTTATTGTGTTTTATGAACTTATCACAGGTTTGTGATCCTAACCACAATGTTTGGTCTGTCATTTTGATGAAACATAACATATTATGTGGTTGTATAAAACTACATATTTTCAAAATGTTCAAGTATATGGGATGAACAGTCATCTTAAGCCATGTCACACTGTAGTATCTCAGTTGCCTTTAAGGTCAGACTGTACGGCACTCAAGACGCGTTAAAAACGGACACACGCAACAAGACTCGTCCGGAGTTGTACATCATCAAACCGTGATACGTTCAGTGACATGAGCTGCATTTGCATGCGGAATAGAAATGGTGGCTAGCAAACAATCATATACTCACCCTCATGTCTTCCCAATCCTGTATGACTTTCTTTCTTCTCATGAACACATAAGAAAATACTTTATTAATATTTTTCTGTGTTTGTCATGCAGTGAAAGTCCAAAACAACTCTAGACCCCACTGACTTTTTGTATGGGCAAAAAACACAAAAGAAAGAAATGCATATTGCATAGACATGAGTAAATTATAACAGATTTTTCATTTTTGTGTGAACAATCCCTTTAATGCAAATTGCATTACATTAATTTTTAGGGGTATTTTTTATAATGTTGTAAATCATATTGCAGCCTGATAAATGATTGTTCTCTTCTGTTCAGTGATCTGATAAGAAACTGAAATGAGGGCATAGTTATGTTCTCTCCTAGGGCTGCATTGTTGAGGATTACTTGTGTTTTTCCTTGTTATTGTTTCTCTGTTGGAAAGTGATAATTGCTTTCTGAGTAATGCAGCTCAATGAACTTTCTCATGCACCACCTTTTCTCACAGAACATTTGTCACTGCAGACCTTGTCGACTGATGTAGAGGGTGGGTAAATTGGGAAGGAATGGTTAAGTTGAATCAGAACCTGATTCATAATTCCAAACAATTTCTATTAAAGATTATTATGGGATTTGAAGAAGCACACCTCTTTTTAACACACACACACACACACACACACACACACACACACACACACACACACACACACACACACCGAACACACATACATATATATATATATATATATATATATTCACTCAAGAATCATTAAGTTCATCTTTGGCCACATATCAGCATAACGATATCATGCACCCCTGTTTCATGAGATACATAGTTAATGTGGTCTCTTTTCTCTGTGCTGCTCAGATGAGGTGGTAGCCTGAGAGAACGAGCATCAGAGATGGATGGATGTGGACGAGCAAGACGGGTTGTGACAGGCTGAAGGAAGAGTGATGTAAGACCTCTGAGCTCGACCAGCAAAATCAGCTTTCTTTGGCGTGTCTGTTCTTAAGATACTGGAGGCTGCGTTGGTGCATCATCTAGCCATCAGTACTTCACCCCGTTTGACTTATCAAGCGGAAACAGCCAGGACTTTTTGTGCAAACGACGAATGAGAGCTTGAGAGCCCTTTAACGTCTGTAGCACTAGGGATTTGTTTTTAATTATGTGCTTATGCTCAGAGAAAATGTCATTTGATTGTCTAATGCAAAGCCTCTCTGCTCTCTGAGAAATTTATTATACTTATGGTGAGAGGTTAAGAAAAATATTAAACTGATGTGCAACCTCATATCATTTATGCAGTGGACATCTATGTCAGATAAAAAGACAAAGGTACAAGACTGTGTACTTGAAGGTTTTAAAGCGAAAAAAACAGCATAGTCAAATTTAGGAGAATTTCAGACATAAGTATAATTTGGCCAAAATCTCATGTTATTATTAAAGGCAAAGTGCTACGCACAGGCTATTTAAGATGACAAATGCTAGACTAAAGCTAGACATTAGGTCACCTGATGGAGTTTTGCCACTGTTGCCTTTGGCTTGCTCAGTTGGGGATATTTGGGGATATTTAATTTAATTAATCAATCAACAATACTATTGATCAGCATTACCAAACGTGGACGTTTTCCACTAGAAACAAACATTGATGTATTATTTTAATTTAATACTGTGAAGCTGCTTTGATACAATCTGTATTGTGAAAAGCGCTATATAAATAAACTTGACTTGACTTGACTTGACTTGACTAAAGGCCCTTGCACACTGAGTCCGAAATTCGCATCCAAAATTTTTGCACGTTAAAAAATAAATACGACCTCACGTTATGTCAATCACGCTTGCACACTGCCTCCGAATCTGTCGTCCATCATAAAAAAAATTCGGATCAGGTTCGATTTTCTGCGTTTTTCGCATCCGTAGCAAGCATTTTGAATGGTGTTTTGACATTTCAGAGCCACCGAATCACGAATACGAAAAAACGCATTCGAAAATTTCGGACTCAGTGTGCAAGACTCTTCTCCATTCTTCAAATACTTTAAACATATGTAGTGTTTTTTGAGAAAATGCTGAATTTAGTCAAAGAACCAGTTTTTATTTACCCTTGCATTACACACAAGCAGAGACCGTTCACAATTTTTACCACACTTCATTCACAATTGAGGCGGGGTGGAGTTCTGAGGTTTTACCGACAGTTTGATGATCCAATGGAGTTACAAGGTTTAGTCACAATACTTTTTATTGGTTAAAAATGTGCAAAACCCACATACAGACATAAAGGATGACCAACAGTAATGATTAATGAAAAAAAAAAAAAAGTCTATGGAGATACAAGGTTTCTGCGATTTTATATATATATATATATAAACAATATATTTTACATTTATTGCAAAATATGCGTATTCATATACAAATAGTACAAATACAAAAGTATTTTGAGAGCGTAAATGAGAGTCAGACTGATCTGATTTGCAGTGCTTCACTGGAGTGGGTGTGTGCTTAAAAAAAAGTTATTTTGGCGAGACTGGCTTGATATAATTCTCTGATTGGTGGAGAATTCTTTGCACTCGATAATGCTCTGGCTAAAAACCACTAACAACCACTCAAAACACCTGGCAACCACCTAGCAATGTGGCATCAACTAGTTGTAGCACATTTCCATATAAAATCTTTATGTAACAGGACAAAGCCAGGGTGAGTGAAATGTTTCCGGTTTCATTTGATGTCGGCATAGAAAGTACATCACACAACTCTCTGCATCACTGACTGAAATGTCTAAAAGCATCCTGAGTGATTCTCAGCATAAGGTATCCAACATAACCTGCCTTAAGCACCCGTTCCTCGACCTGCAGAAGCGGTTCCCTTTTCCCCAGTTGCTTAGCAGCCAAGCAGAGTGTTGATGTTCTCACAGGCACTTCCTGTAAACACTTAAGACACAAGCCTCTCTGTGCACAACAGCCCACTTCAGCGTGAGAAAATGGAAGTGTCTCATAGTCGAGACTTCCAAAAATATCCCTCTCTGAAAAACTGTAAAAAGAGGAGACGTAGGCAGAGAGTAATGTACTTCTTTTCTCTCACTTTCTCTCTCTCCTACCCTTCTCATTTAAGGAGTACCACGCAGTGAACTCATCTTTCATTCAGCAGCAGAAGCCGAAAAAATTGCTCCGTCTATCTGGTCCGACTTTTCATTCCATTACAGTCAGACTAGAATCCCGAACGCATCTCAGAAAACCTCTTTAGGCTGCGGAATACAAATGGGGGTAAATAATGTATTTTCCCCTGTCACCACTGCATCTGTGAGACCATCTTAAACGTAATGTGGCTAATTTGATGTGCATTTAGAGGGCTGGTGTTTGTGATGCCGTGGATATTAGCGATGAGAAGCACTTATCGTGGCTGCAGCAGCAGTCGGCACTTTAGATTGACAGCGGTTAAAGGCTTTGTGCCGTTTGTATAGGTGTATTAAACTGTGTAGGCTTTGTCTAATAGCAGCTATTCTGTGTTTCAGCTCTGCAGCAGGCATCATGACCACAGCTAGGTACCGACCCACCTGGGATTTGGCCCTGGACCCGCTGGTGACCTGTAAGTTGTGCCTGGGAGAGTTTCCCTTGGAGCAAATGACCACCATCACCCAGTGCCAATGCATCTTCTGCACCCTGGTGAGTAGTATCTGAATGGATTTTAGGGTTCAAAAAGCATGTTTAAAAAATATATATATTTTATTTATTTATTTATTTATATTGTTTTATTTTATTTTTATCAGCATAAAATAAAATGAAATGCATAAAAAATAACAAATAAATAAAAATAAAATAAAATATTTGCTTATTTGTATTTTATTTTATGTGATATATCAAAATTAAATAAAATAAATTAGAAATAATAAGAAAATACATTTAAAAAATACAACTATTTTATTGTATTAATTGTATTTAAGTTTAGAATAGAAGTCAATGAGAGATTTCCACAAAGATTTAAAAATAATGTGTGCTTTCAGCCATATTTTATGAATATTTCTAGATTTCATTTCTGTCTTTAGGTTTCACTGTTGTAGGAATGGAACGTCTAAAAATAAATGAGTGGGATTCTTACATAAGCCTCAGACATTTTGAAATGTGTCTATATATAAGCACAGTTCACAGCTATAGACGGAATATCCACAGGCCAACTGAACTGTTCTTTTTTTTTTTTTTTCAGAAATGTGATTCATAGTCCAGTAATAAACAGTCTTATTCAACCCTCTGAGGTTTGCGGTTCTGACTTTCCCTTTGTTGTGTAGTTATACTGATTTGAGACCAGTTTTATTTATATCTTGAGGTTGCAGGCAACATTTGGGGAAAGGAAGCTGCTAGAGTAGGGTAAAGGGAAAACATCTCCTCATCTGACTCTGAGAAGCCTTGTCTTGCTTTTGTGTCTTAGCTCACTAGAGACAAAACTGTCTTTGTGTCTTAAGCGAAGCATGTTTATGGAAACAACTCCCTCAGACTTTGCCTTGCCAGACATTCCTAAAAGCTCAAATACACCGTTTTTGATGCGTTCAAATGAAAATTATTTTATTTGTATTTTTTTTTTTTTTTTTGAGAGAGAGAGAGAGAGTAGGAGAGAGAGAAAATATGACCTGATTTTTCTCCTGAAGCAAAAATGAAATAATAAAATATGGTTTGTTCACAGCCTATTAAAACAGTGAGTTTGCAAATTGCTAACACTGAAGGATAATTAGTCTTGGACAAGCGACTGCATCTTCATTAAATTGAGATGTTATATGTTTTTTTTTTTTTTGAGGATGTTAACCGTGCATTACAAGTGGTTTAGTGAATTTGTTTACACATAATGTATTTTTCCATATTTTCCATTTTATTAATT
The DNA here is from genome assembly GCF_951802725.1 of Rutilus rutilus. NCBI lineage: Eukaryota > Metazoa > Chordata > Actinopteri > Cypriniformes > Leuciscidae > Rutilus > Rutilus rutilus. Next base: position 26,438,940 of record NC_140226.1, on the reverse strand, counting down.
TCATTTTTATGTCTTATTATCCTTTTAAAGTGCCTGAAGCAGTATGTGGAAATTCTCATAAAAGAGGGCTTTGAAACGGCCATCAGCTGTCCAGACTCAGCCTGTCCAAAACGTGGACATTTACAAGAGAATGAGGTAATGTCAACATACACTACCGTTCAAACATTTGGGGGCAGTAACATCTGCATCACTGCATGATGAAGCCTATAAAAGGCAGTTAGATTCCCCCTAAAATGCAAGATACTGGGGCAAAAATGCCCTGTATGATTTTTTTGTCTCATATTTATATCATAAGATATAGTTAAGCAATATCATACACAAGCAACAACTGCAATATCACACGAGTCTTCTATTCAAATAAATGCTGTTCTTTTGAACTTTTTGTTCATCAAAGACTCCTGATAAAAATGTACCGTTTCTACAAAAAATATAAAGCAGCACAATTGTTTTAAACATTGATAGTAATAAGACATTTTTCTTAAGCATCAAAACAGCATATTAGAATGATTTCTGAAGGATCATGTGACGCTGAAGACTGGAGTTATGATGCTGAAAATTCAGCTTTGTCATTACAGCAATAAGTTACATTTTAAAATATATTCACATAGAAAACAGTTGTTTTAAAATGCAATATTATTTTATACCATTGCTGTTTTTATTGCCATTTCAAAAACATTACAAAATTACCAAACATTTGAACGCTAATGTGCATATTCCTGCATTTTGCAAAGCTTTTTAATGCTAAATATTTACTATTATAAAGCAGAGTTGTGATTGGTCAGTACAGCATGCATGTCAGGGACTTTTTAATTTTACTATCAGGGTTTTTAAACAAAGGGCCCTTAAAGGGATAGTTCACCCAAAAATTAAAAGTAGCCCATGATTTACTCACCCTGAAGCCATCCTAGGTGTATATGACATTCTTCTTACAGTCGAATACAATCGGGGTTATATTAAAAAAGGTCCTGGCTCTTCCAAGCATTATAATAGATGGGTATCAATGGGTTTATTTTTTTGGAAGTCCATCAAAGCGCATCTATTCGTGATAAAAGTGTTCGAAACGGCTCTGAGGGGTCTTCTGAAGTGAAGCGATGCGTTCGTGTAAGAAAAATATCCATATTTAAAACTTTATCGACTAAAATAACTAGCTTCCGGTGGACACCCATTATAACGCTTGCAAGAGCCAGGACCTTTTTTAATATAACTCCGATTGTATTCGTCTGAAAGAAGAATGTCATATACACCTATGATGGCTTCAGGGTGAGTAAATCATGGGCTAATTTTCATTTTTGGGTGAACTATCCCTTTAAGATACAGATAACATACAGAACTATCAAGTAATTAATAACTGTGTCTAACTAATGATCTGTTAAGCATTATATAATGTAGTTCTGTTAATCTTGGTGGGGAGTCTGAAAAGGATGAATTTGTCAGGATTAAAGGGGTTTTAGGAACTCCAGTTTAATGCAGTTTTTTTTTTTCTACAAAACCTGCAATAGTCACAGCTTCTAAAACAACAAATACGTTACCGTCCAAATAAAAGTCCTAAAATGGACCTGCATCTCATCAAGCGGAGATTAAAGCTCTTTTAGCATAAAATGGATGCTGAAACCTCTCCACTCTGACTCTCCCCTCGGTGTCTTGCACCACGAAATCCTTCCAAGTATGAGGTCAGTCCGAGGGCAGGGTTCCTCCTCGGCGCTGCAGGCTCATTGTGAGGATGGCTGGCTCGTTCAGTATCAAAGCAGCTAAACCAGATGAATCAGACCCAGATGCAAATCATCAGAGCAACTAATGTGCCTTTTTGGGGGGGCAATCCTTAAAGCTGAAGTATGTTGTTTCTGCACCTCTAGAATCACCAAACAAAAATTCAACATGCATATTCCTGCTGTGTTGTTTGATCTCAAGACAGTGATTAGATTAGAAACCGTATTTGTCGTTGGATGCGTGTTTACCCAAATCAAATTGAATGCTAAATGCAATACCTGCAATATCTGCAAAGCAAAGAGTGCTTTTGTATCCATCCACAATGTTTAATCATTGCTTTTGTCCACTTTCTTTCTCTCTCAGATTGAATGCATGGTGGCCACAGAGATAATGCAGAGGTACAGGAAGCTGCAGTTTGAGAAGGGTAAGTGGAAAGAGGCTGTCTGTCTGTCCATCAGGGGCTGATGAGGCACGTGTGCGTGTACATGTTGATGGTGAGCTCCATCAGGGGCGAATGAGGCACGTGTGCGTGTGCATGTTGATGGTGAGCTCCATGCTTGCTGTCCTAGATGACTCAGAATGACTCACTGTAGACAAATAGGCCAGTCCAGGTGTGAGGATGAAAGAGATGTGAGTGGACTTGCACTGGACTCGTGTAGGTCCAGCTGACCTTATGCTGTCACAGAATGGAGGCTATTACCTGTACTGTCTGTTTTTCTTCGATGAGAGCCTGCCACCTGCAGACACCTTGTTTAACGTTTTCTGATTATCATTTGCACTGTTTTTTTTCTGGAAAATGGCAGATTCAAATCTTTGTACTTTGTCCACGTGAGCACCAAGGGCTCAAAGTTTTGAAACTCGTGCCAGTTTCTTATTTTTCTACTTTCAATATTATTTAAAAAAACGACTGAACGAATGATACACGGATTCACAAGGGTTAAGAACAAATGGTGCAACCAAATTAAGTATAGAGTTACAAACTAGCTAGTAGTTAATAAACCTCTATAGTTGACTCCAATTTTATAAATGGCTGTTGGAACCCTATTCTGGCCACTAAGAATTATTTACGAACCCAAGGTAAACTATAAACAGCTTTAAAATCCAGAATGACATTAATCCCGGATAAAAAATTACCAATGGCTAACAATTTGAAGTGTGAGAGGGACAACTTCATACCTTTGGCACATTTTTCAGAGCATATCTTCATAATTCAGAGTTTAAAGCATTGCAAACCTTCTATGAAAATTACAAGTGTGAAACCCAGGGTTAAAATAGACTTAACCCAGGATTTTAAAAAGAGTTAAGTGTAAATGAAGACTCTTTGTGTTTCCGCTCTGTATCCAAATCAGTCTGTATGCTGACCTGAAATAATTTTTATAATTTTAACAAATGTTCTAGTCAGAAATCTCCAAGATTAAAAGACTAATAAAGAGTAAATTAGACTATTGCTAATTAGGGCTGTCACTTTACGCTCGCAAATCGATTGCACAATCGATCAGACCAACCAACACAAGTTTCGAAAACGAAAATAGGGAATCGGTTTTAACGGTCTTTTCTCAGAGCGCGTCCACGATACGCTCGCAGCGAACGCACGTCACACAGCAACTGCAGGCTCTGACAAACACGCATAAAAGCAAATTATACTTCTGCATAATGTTTCTCTTTTTACTACAAAAATGTGAATTCTGCCGGTATCTCATGCATACAGATACAGATTCGGGCTCCGGTCTACAATCGCCTACGTAGGCGAAATTTGTTTGACATTTCTAATGGTAAACACAGCCATGTTGAAGCCTGCAGTGATGTTTTTCATTGATGTTATGGCAGTCCACTCTGCTTATTGTTTTTTGAGAATGTTGCACTCCTGTTTGTCATTGTGCACGAAACTTCACGCCAATAAATCATCAGGAATATTGCTGACTTGTGGGCGTCTCAAGCGCGGCGCGCCCTCTTTACCTTCGTCCTAATGCCTGTTAGTTGTCTGTGGATTTGCCCATATTTGGCATTTAAAATGGAAACGTCTTTAGACATGGAAAATCGATCTTACAATCGATTCAATGAACAATTATGTCTCAAAAATCGAACAGGATTTTTTCACAAAAGTGACAGCCCTATTGGATAGGCTTGATCGAAAGCATGAAGGTTCCCCTAAACAGATAAGACCTGAGGATCTGTGCCATATACCTGGCGTATGAATCTTCTCTTTCATCATTTTCTTCAGTAGGGGATCCCAGGCTCTGGACTCTGATAGTCTCCAGTTGTTTGAACCACAGGATGCATTTGCTTGAGAGATATTCTCTGTCCACCCCCTCCAGTGCGTTACATTAGCCTATTTTGAAAAAGACATAAGGGAGGGAAATAAATGTAGTTACGTGTTGTAGTTGTTCCGATGCTATCTGGCCCTGTTTACACCTGATATTAAGATGCGTTTTAGTCGATCAGATCACAAGTAGACGAGGGAGACACATTCCCGTTTATACCTGGTGTTTTAATTTGTCTCTTTTGTCCACTTTCAACCTCTTCTGATTTCTTTGAGGTGGGTAAATTTTTTCAGATCATTCGATCTAATGGACAAAATGAGGTCATGCAATTTACATATGAACGCGATCGGAGACAACGGAAACACACACACAGAGCTGCAGCTTTCGTTTCTGCTCTGATATCCGCAAGACCACGACGAACACTGTGAGTGCGTGTTAGAAATCAGAAATGGTAAGAGAACATTGTGCTTGGTAAGTTTTTCGTCTTCAAACCAAACTTGGGTCTTCAGCCGACAAAGTTTAAATCCAGTCTGGCTAGTGCGCTTCCCGTAATGTTTACACATTAGGTCAGTAGGCGGAGAGTTGGTGGTCTTTTGCGGATGTTCGAACGCATTCAACCACATGAGTGTCTTCACCAGGGGTGCCCAACCCTGCTCCTGCCGATCGACTGTCCTGCACAGTTCATCTCCAACCCTAATCAACCACACCTGCCTTTCATTTTCAAGCGATCCTGAAGATGTTAATTGGTTGCTTCAGGTGTGTTTGATTAGGGTTGGAGATAAACTGTGCAGGACAGTCGATCGGCAGGAGCAGGGTTGGGCACCCCTGGTCTACACTATGAAAGCAATCAGTTTTAAGTGGACAAACATTTTACACCTGAAGCGTCATCCACTTGTGATCCGATCTACCAAAACGCATCTTAAAACCAGGTGTAAACAGGGCCTCTGTTTCTTTTTGCTTTGTTTTCAAGGTTTTCATGCTTTCATATAAGGACCATGGTGGCAACACCCTCATAAATGAGAGATTTACATAGAGAGAGTCTAGAAATGCGTTCATTTAGCCCATCAGTGTTCTGGGAAACTGGAGTGGAATGGTGGTTATAACATATACACACTCCTGCATGGCCTGCCGTGTCAGATGGAGAGGCTGAGCGCGAGTGTGTTTAGTTTGTGAGAGATTAGCAGTGCACATGAGGACAGACAAAAATGCATGCCATCCTGACACAAGACAGCAGATATTACTGAAAGTCCTCTTTCTAACATAATTGCCCCCAACCACACATTACATAACCATAGCCTTACAGTATGCCACTAACAGACTTTTTATGCATTCATCAGGCAGATGAGCAAGTAAAACCATTATGAAATGGGTAGTTACATCTCTAAATTCTGATTAGAGCAACAATCAAAGGCGTATATAGGGACCAGAATATCATAGTGTGTACCAGAGTATCATATCATTTTTGGTGTGAATCAGTAAGCAACTCAGGACATCCTAGAAACCACCTCAAAATCACCTTGCATGGCTCTAGGAGAATGAATTAGCGACTGCATAGCTACACCCAGACATCCAGATCTTTCGCACAAACAAGCACCACTCCCGTTTTATCGGAATACATGAATCTAGCTACAACTAAATGTAATTATTAATTGAACAACTTTGTCTCCGCCACCTATTGTGCCCAGTCGTAAAATCACTGTAACGCACAGGCCTCATGCAGCTTTTTGCTTTAATGAAATCTAATTTAACTAATGAATTTATGCAAAGCTATGATAAGTAGCAGCTCTGGGATCTCGTTCCTGAGGGCAGATGAGGCCGAAGCTGCTCTTTTCTATTACCCCTCCATCTCAGATGGTGTAACCATGGTGACCTGTCAGCCTGCATCAGCTGGAAGCAGCCTAAAATAAACACTCACGGAAACTGCGTCTGATCTCTCATCTCTCACCCCCCCTACAGAGGTGTTGCTGGACCCGAGCCGGACCTGGTGCCCGTCCTCCACGTGCCAGGCCGTGTGCCAGCTGAAGGAGTCTGACACGCCGCTTCCGCAGTTGGTGCGGTGCAGCGTTTGCACACTTGAGTTCTGTTCCGCCTGTAAGGCCAGCTGGCACCCAGACCAAGACTGCCAGGAGAACGTTCCCATCACCTCGTTTCTACCTGGAGAAAGCAGGTACTGTTGTCTTTTAAAGGTTTAGTACAAGCTGTGCTTAAATGACAGCACTTGTGGCATAATGTTGATTTTTTTTACTTGTCTCTACTTTTTAAAAAAAGCAAAAATGTGGGTTAATATGACAAAACATGCATGTTAACATGTTTTTAGTGTGAAAAAAATTCTACTTTTCTATGTAATATCCAATATTACAACTTATTTTTGCTGTGACAACATAATGCCTTAAACTGACTGTAAAGTGACCAACCAAACATGAAAGGGACCAACTTTAATATACAAGTTTTAAGAGAAGAATTAATGTAAGGGGTTTTATAAAATTGTACATTACCATTCAAAAGTTTGGGGTCAGTAAGATTTTTGAAAGAAATTAACATTTTTATTCAGCAAGGATGCATTAAATTGTAAAGAATTGACAGTAAAGACATTGAGGCCAACAAGTAAAAAGAGATTTCTATTTCAAATAAATGCTGGTCTTTTGAACTTTCTATTCATCAAAGAAACCTGAAAAATATATCTTAGTTTTCACAAAAATACTAAGCTGCACAACTTTTTTCAACATTGATAACAATAATATTGATATTATTGATAACAATTAGAAATGTTTCTTGGGCGGCCAGCAAATCAGCATATCAGAATGATTTCTGAAGGATCATGTGACACTGAAGACTGCAGTAATGATGCTGAAAATTCAGCTTTGTCATCACAGTATTAATTTACAGATTAATGTGTATTCAAATAGAAAACATAATAAAATGAATACTATTGTAATAATATTAACAATATTTTACAGTATTACTGTAACGCTTAGATCCACAGAAGACAAAGTTGATTATAAAAGAACATAAGATTTATTATGAACTCAGAATAACAAGCCAACATACGAAACAGTGTGCTAGTGCACAGACAACAACTGACAATGAACTGAGGGACCAAGTAGTGGTACAAACAAGGTTAATTGAGACACGGCTGAACTAAGAGGACTAATCATCAGTAACCATGACAATTCATAAGTGGCGGGGAACTAGACAAAGGAAACATGTGACTGAATGAAACCAAAACAAACTGAACGTGACTGTGACAATTACTGTTTGTACTGTATTTTTAATCACATAAGTGCAGTCTTGGTGAGCATAGAAGACTTCTTTCAAAAACATAAAAAAAAATCTTACCAAGCCCAAACTATTGAATGGTTGTGTAAGTTTCTCGTTTCTGCTTTCAAATGATTTCACTGCTTTTCCACAGAAAATTGGCTCCATTCACTTCATTTGTGTCTCATGTAACACTTTTTTTTTTTATAAAGAAAATAAGGGACGAGTCAAAATTAATTATTTTTGGGGGTACACTGTGCCACAAATGCTGTTGATTGAGGTTGATCTTTTATCTGAGGTTATCCTATCCTGAACTATTCCTTTAAGTCTTTCTCATCTTGTCTCCTCCTCATTCGTCAGCAGCTACGCTCAGTGTAGTTTTGTCTCTGATGTGCGTTTAAACATTCCCATCCTCCCTCCTGGTCGGTATGTGTATCCAGCTGTCACGATGAGGCATGTACAGTTGATGTTCAATGTTGAGAAGTCGACATTAGATTTGAAATAAAATACCTCCTTAAAATTCTGCCTTATTGAACATGCTCATCATTCAGTCGAAGAATGGATCTTCAGCTAGTAGATGTTGAAGTGAATTTTTTTTTTCTTTTTTTTTTCTGCTCAGTAAGCCAGAGATGCATGCACAGGTGTTATTTGACATTCATGTCACACGCACACTTGATTCCAAAGCAAAAGCATCATTGAGCGGAGTTTCTGATCCTTGATCTCGGGTCTTACAGGAGTGAACACTCAGCCAGCTCTGAAGTGAATTGCTTCACTAATACACACTAGTCATAATACTCCAAAGAGCCTTTCAAATTTACAGCTCAATTTCTGTATAATTTCATGTTTTAGATTGCGCCTAAACTCCTAAGTATATCTCAGAGTGAGAGAATCAGTCTTTAAACAGCATGAAATTAAAATGGATCCCATTTACACTTTAAACAGACTGTTGTTTCCTCAAGGAGCTATGACCTGACTCTTAAAAAAAGTGTAAATCATGGATTTAAACTAAATTTAAAAAGAAAACATTTCATGGCCTCCCTAGGAACTCGAGCAATGGCCCTGCATGGAAAAAAAATGTTTTTAGGTTATTTGACTTTTTTTTTTTTAACAATGTGCTTGAATAGATGCATAGAATAAAAAAAATAATAATAATTCAAATGTTTTCTTTGCTACTTGTGTAACCAGGCAGGGCTTCTTCTTTTCTTTCTGGCCCAGTTCACCAGAAAAAATAAATAATTATATGTATATGTACACTCACCTAAAGGATTATTAGGAACACCTGTTCAATTTCTCATTAATGCAATTATCTAATCAACCAATCACATGGCAGTTGCTTCAATGCATTTAGGGGTGTGGTCCTGGTCAAGACAATCTCCTGAACTCCAAACTGAATGTCAGAATGGGAAAGAAAGGTGATTTAAGCAATTTTGAGCGTGGCATGGTTGTTGGTGCCAGACGGGCCGGTCTGAGTATTTCACAATCTGCTCAGTTACTGGGATTTTCACGCACAACCATTTCTAGGGTTTACAAAGAATGGTGTGAAAAGGGAAAAACATCCAGTATGCGGCAGTCCTGTGGGCGAAAATGCCTTGTTGATGCTAGAGGTCAGAGGAGAATGGGCCGACTGATTCAAGCTGATAGAAGAGCAACTTTGACTGAAATAACCACTCGTTACAACCGAGGTATGCAGCAAAGCATTTGTGAAGCCACAACACGCACAACCTTGAGGCGGATGGGCTACAACAGCAGAAGACCCCACCGGGTACCACTCATCTCCACTACAAATAGGAAAAAGAGGCTACAATTTGCACGAGCTCACCAAAATTGGACAGTTGAAGACTGGAAAAATGTTGCCTGGTCTGATGAGTCTCGATTTCTGTTGAGACATTCAGATGGTAGAGTCAGAATTTGGCGTAAACAGAATGAGAACATGGATCCATCATGCCTTGTTACCACTGTGCAGGCTGGTGGTGGTGGTGTAATGGGGTGGGGGATGTTTTCTTGGCACACTTTAGGCCCCTTAGTGCCAATTGGGCATCGTTTAAATGCCACGGCCTACCTGAGCATTGTTTCTGACCATGTCCATCCCTTTATGACCACCATGTACCCATCCTCTGATGGCTACTTCCAGCAGGATAATGCACCATGTCACAAAGCTCGAATCATTTCAAATTGGTTTCTTGAACATGACAATGAGTTCACTGTACTAAAATGGCCCCCACAGTCACCAGATCTCAACCCAATAGAGCATCTTTGGGATGTGGTGGAATGGGAGCTTCGTGCCCTGGATGTGCATCCCACAAATCTCCATCAACTGCAAGATGCTATCCTATCAATATGGGCCAACATTTCTAAAGAATGCTTTCAGCACCTTGTTGAATCAATGCCACGTAGAATTAAGGCAGTTCTGAAGGTGAAAGGGGGTCAAACACAGTATTAGTATGGTGTTCCTAATAATCCTTTAGGTGAGTGTATGTGTCTGTGTATATATAAGCATGCTATTTTTGCTAAAAAAAAAAATAGCTTTCTTTCTTTCTTTTTTTTACTAATTTGTTTTCTAAAAGAAGAACATTTGCAACAAGCATGAAATTATATAGCGTCATTGCTGGAAAATAACATATGATGCAAAATATCACTGATTGGTTTGTAGTTTTTCACATAACAGTTGATGACTTTGACAGGACATTTATGCTATTTTTGTGTTAGTCAGTTAGTTATATTGGTGACAAATCATCAGAATTTGCTATAGCAAATATATATTTGCTATATACATCACAGAAAGGCAAACATTAAGTTTACAGGGCATAAAAAAAATGGATCAGTGAATGTAAAACTTTGATTGGCAACTAGCCTAAAACTTTCTCACGCTGGCCCCAGGCCAGCAGCCATCCTTGAGCTATAAAATAATATTACTAATACAGTATATTTCCTTATTAATAATATGCCCATTTATCATAATATAATCAAATCTGATGGACAAAATCAAGTCTCATGATTTCTACATGATTTCTTGATGAGTGTTCCGTAAAATTGTGAAATTATGTTGGCCTTGTTGTGTGTGTAGAATTTATTTAAAAATTTAATTTACTGATTTTTTTTTTATAATTTACTGAATTTTCAGCATCATTACACCAGTCGTCAGTGTCACGCGATCCTTCAGAAATCAATCTAATATGCTGATTTGATGCTTTTTTTTATTTTTACTAAATTTCAGGGTTTTTTATCAGTGTTGAAAACATTTAAAATGGCTTAATATTTTAATATACTGCTTAATGTTTTTGTGGAAGCCGTGATACTTTTTTTTCAGGATTCTTTGATGAATAGGAAGTTCAAAAGAACAGTGTAAAAGTCTTTACTGTCAATTTAATCCATCCTTTCTGAAGAAAAGGATTTCTATTTTTACCTCAAACATTTGTGTATATAACTCAAACAGTAGTGTATAATCAAATCAGACATAATCATATTACTACTATTATTCTGATTATTAATAGTACTTCACTAAACTGCGGTGTTGCAGTACTGTGAGTCAGATGCGGTTGTGAGGAGGAGCTCCTGCTGTTTAACGGGCTATGAGAGGTTTGCTGCACAGTGTCACTTCTCTTAGATCAATAGATTGGGAATTGTCCTGGAAATGAATGGGCTTGTACTTGTCAGCTCGGTCCCTGTGGGTCAGCCTCTTCATTACCAGTGAACACTGTCCCTGGCCCAACACTTTAGTACATAGAAAAGAGATGGGCCTGTCTGCGTGGGAAATCTGTTCTAGAAATTGAATTTACCAGTACCATATATATATATTTTTTGTCCTGTGAAAAGCTATGATGGGGATAGTTTTTAGAGATGCACCGATACTAAATTTCTCCGCTAAAATGATAAATTATACCGATAGCCGATTATTCAGAATGATATCTGTCGATACCGATAGTTTGCTTTTCTTAAGGGGAAAAAAGGTCTCTTAACTAATGCTGTAAACTGTAAAGGGAACCCTCTCATTTTGTACATTACTATAATATTAGAGGTTAAAATTAACAACAGAGCCCAAACTATTATATTCAACTGCTAGTTATTTCCAGGTATAATAATAACACTGAATTAATTAAAAGCTGAAATGTTTGTGTACTCATTTGCACATAAAGTAGTTTTCATAAACACCTGTCTTCGAACATACATTTATAATTAACAGTCAGTAAGGTCCTCTCTAGTGTTTATTTATAGCTAATTATCTGTGAACACTGGATAACTTTCCTGAGGTAAATGCAATGTTTAGTGACTTATTGTTCACAAGCTGACATGTCTCCGTGGTTGAAACACAGATTGAGTGATTACTTGAGACGTGATTCATTTCAGAAGTATCTTTCAACATATCTTTTTATTGTTCATTCATGTTTTTTCGTGCTACAGTATTAAAGTGGAAGAAAAGACTCGCGCTCCACACTACAGCGATCTCACGTCACATTTAAAGGGTTAGTTCACCCAAAAATGTAAATTATCCCATAGTTTACTCACCCTCAAGCCATCATAGTTGATTATGAATTTCTTCTTTCAGTCAAACACGGAGTTATATTAAAAAAAAAATCCCGACTCTTCCCAGCTTTATAATAGGAGTGAATAGTACCTTGTTTTTTAAAGCCCATAAAAGTAATCTATACGGCTCCAGGTGGTTATTAAAGGCCATCTGAAGTGCAGCGATGCGTTTTTTGTAAGAAGAAAAAAATCCATAATTATAACTTTATAAACTGTAATCACTAGCTTGCGGTAAAGTCCGTAAAAAACGCAGACCTGGCAACCATGACTACATGCCCTAAATTCAACACAAGGAAAATGTCTCTTCTTCAAATGTATTCTTCACACACAGTATGAGTTCCAGTCTGACAAGTTCCCCCCCTCCTTTTCATTAACAGGATATAATCGTCCCTGATCCCCAGCTATGAAAAGAATTGCTTTTATCGGCTGATACCGATTATTGGCCGATACATCGGTGCATCCCTAACAATTTTAACTCTTACTCTTTTCTTTTTTTCTTTAGTTCATTCTTTAAAGCTGATGATGACGACGCCCCCATCAAACGCTGTCCTAAATGTAAAGTCTACATAGAAAGAGACGAGGGCTGTGCCCAGATGATGTGTAAGAACTGCAAGCATGCTTTCTGCTGGTACTGCCTGGAGTCTCTGGACGTAAGTACACAGTGTCCAAAATATCTCAGCTTAACACTCTTAACTTCATGCTGCTATCTTACTGTATTTTTATTGGCCGTGTGCGCACCACTGAGTCGCCGTGTTTAGTCCTTCAATCAAGGCCGTAAATGCAACAGTGTCCTTCATGCTGCTGTCCCGAACACCCACGTAGATAATGACCGGCCTCTTGTAAATTGTGTGTTTGACAGGACGACTTCCTCCTGATCCATTATGACAAAGGACCATGTCGGAACAAATTAGGCCACTCCAGAGCCTCGGTGATCTGGCACAGAACGCAGGTGGGTGCTCATGGGAAGGAGCACACGTTTTCTTACTTATTTTCTTTTCTCTGCAGTGTTCAAAACGAGTACACGTGCATCTACACGTGACCAAGTCATAGGCATCCATTCAGACACAAGTGTTTGTTCACGAAGTAAGTGGTTGTCTGGTTCGAGCAGGTGATACCTGCTGTTTCACAGCAGATTATATGTAAGAAGGTCTCTTTGGGACAAATTCACTGAAATTATTCATCAAATGATGGAGAAGAGCAGTAGAATCTGCCATATATTTAGAACAGTTTAGACTAGCACATCTTAAAAGGCCAACTCGGGTACTCCCACCTCCCTTCCTTTTTCTTTTGTTAGACTAAATAATGATAGGAGAATATCACATTTGAAAGGGCTGATTTAAAAAAAATAAAACAATACTAAGAAAATATCAACCTCTTTCTTGGATTAAAGGCATATACAAAAACACAAGGCTCATTAGTCCCACTGTCCATTATGTACTTCTTAATAGCTTTGAAAAAATACATTTTCGTATGGTTCAAAAATCAGCACAAATAGTGTTGAAAAAAAGCCTTTAAGCGATGTCATTAGGAACTGAGAGAAACATAGTATGCAGAAAAGTCTGTTTGAAACAACCCTCCTAATTTCCTTTCTTGAAATATGACACACCTTCATAAATTATATATATATATATATATATATATATATATATATATATATATAATATATATATATATATATAATATATATATATATATATATACACACAGTGTAGATGCAAAAGCCTCTAAGTGCCATCTGAAATTTTTCTCTAGAATGATCATTTTTATCAAGCTTGTATATTTAAGTTCAGCAATTTCACTTAAATGGCAATGAAAATAACCTATTCATAGTCATTTAAGTGAAATTACTGAACTTATATATATATATATATATATATATATATATATATATATATATATATATATATATATATATATAATATCATAAGCTTGATAAAAATTATCATTCTAGAGGGAAATTTCAGATGGCACTTAGAGGCTTTTGCATATATATATACACACACACAGTATATATATATATATAGTGTACAGCATATTTTTTACGAAGTTATGTATATGTGGAAAGTATGTATAATTCATAATAATGTTTAATTTATAATTATAATTCGAAGTACTTTTAATATTAAATATGTATTAATATTAATCATGGTACCATTTGTTATGCTAAGGTAAATTTAGTTGATTTAAAAAAAAAAAAGTATTGTATCAGGAATATTTTTGTAATTTATAATAATGACAGTTTTGAGGGGAAATTAGCTTAATTGTTATGAAAATGTGTCAGTGCAAAAAAATAAAATAAACTTAATGATCCTTTTTTTCTTTTTGCAATATGTTTCTTTTGTTTTTCTTTTAATTTTAAGGTGTAATTCTGATACCCTTATTCGCCTTCTAAACCTTGAGTTTCACACGCTCGTCGTTTCATATGCTGAACATAATGTCGAAAAGGTGAGATGGCCATGAAACTACGGAGAGCTTTCAGTACCGTACTTTTGCACAAAGACATCTGTTGCTCTGCAGGGAGGAGTGAGTCATATTAAGCTTCATAAGAGCGCAGCGGCTCTGCTCCAGCCCTATGAGTTTGAATTTGACAACGTTTCAGCCGGGCAGCATCAGAAATTTGATTCTTTATGAATTAGTAAAGACGGGAGCTGCCGGTCCAGGGTTTGAACCTCAGGGTTTGGCAACACTCTTCCATTACGCCACTCTACTCTCCTCCTCTCATGCCATTCCACACAAGAGCTCTGAGAAAGAAAGAGACATAAAATGGAGGGACATTTACATAGAAACAGAAATAGTGTGCAACGCTATAATTTGTCCCATGATAAATGGGTATTGTCATCTTCGGAATGCTGAGAAGATTCCGCATGGAAGAATAGAGGTCTATTGTGTCCTATTCCCTGTTCAGAATTCAGAGATTGTTTTGCCTCCAGAGAAAATTAGTTTTACATGGTGCTTCTACAGTGATGTGAAATATGTGTAATTTTGTTGGCCCATGATGTTGACAGATTCTATATAGTTCATGCATAAGATGAACTCAATCTCTGTTCCATTTTGTAACAGTTATAAATTCTAAGGATCTGACGCCCCTATGTGGTGGAAGATGATGCAGCATCAGAACGGTGGATTTTAGTTTACTTGGACATTTTTGCCCTTTTTTGTTTTATTTTTGTTCCGTTTCTTACTTTTATTGATTGCAGAGTAGAAAGACTACTAGAAAGGATGGTGAGAAGGAGGATGAGCAAGATTAGGAAAGAAATGTGTTCATATATTGTCTAGCTTTTACTAAAAACAAACAAACAAAAAAACTGTTATTTATCTTGTGATCACTTCAATTTAAACAAGAAACAAAATGACTCAAGGTTACACTTTATTTTAAGGTGTCCTTGTTAGAGTGTAATTATACATTTAAATACTGCGTAATATTAATTAACTACATCTACGTACTATCGGGTTATTATGGTTAGGATTGGGGTTTGGTTTAGAGTAAGTTGTGTGTAATTATGCATAATTTACGGTTATTATTATAGTAACTACATGTAACGTGTTAACAAGGACACTGTAAAATAAAGTGTTATGACTCAATATATTAAGGAACATTTCAATGAAAAGATTTAAAATGTACTCATCCTCACCACTCATCAAATTTAGCAAGAATTGTCCACAGTTTTAAAACCGTGATGTTTCAAAGTGGCCATATACAAACAACAAAAAACATCAATTTATTCAACAATAGGCCTAAACTAAAATACAATTCAATTTCTGAATTAAAATTCATTTTGATATTTTTTGGAGGGCATAAAGTAAAAAAAAAAATCAGGGTGTCCTTGTATCATAATGAAGAGAGATTGAAAAGAATAAAAGTCTTGACTTTTTATTGAATTTAGTTTGTGTTTGTGTGTGTATGTATGTGTATGTATGTATATATCTAAACTTGTCTTGAAAATGGTAGTTTTTAAACTAATATGAAACCAACTTGAATGCAAAAAGTACAAGAAAACCTGTACATGTGTTTTAAATAATTTTGTAATTTTGAAAAATATTTTCTTTGTGGACGCTCTTTCTTATCATTGACGTTCATATGACGTTTTCATCTGTTTCTCCGCAGGTTGTTGGAATCTTTGCTGGTTTCGGCCTCCTCTTACTGGTCGCCTCTCCGTTCCTGCTTCTAGCTACACCATTCGTGCTGTGCTGTAAGTGCAAGTGCAGTAAAGGCGACGACGACCCTTTACCCACCTAACAGCTCGGCGTGAGCAGTCCCTGTACGAGGAATTCCGGTCATCTCCTTTAATCCTTTTTCTTTTCCTCCTCCGCCTTCGAGCTCTTCATCAACCGGTGGGACTTGCGCATTTGAAGCCGCAACACGAGCCATCTCACGCCACGGTTACTGTCACAGCTAGCTGAGTAGGCTCCATCCCCACAGGCCCGATGAGACTAAAGCAGACCTCGTGAGGCTGATGCTTGCTTAGGTGGAGGATTCGACAGGTGGGGGGTCCCCTTAGCGCACCCCTCAGACGTTGCCGAAAGAGCACGGTGCTGTTCCATCCGGGCGCTTGACTATTTTGTGGAGGTTTCGCATATGTGGCTCTTATGGAGGGTTCTGTTCTAACAGAAAATATATTCAGTGTGTTTGTCTGTCTGTTTCTATGTTCATAGTAGCATTTCAGTCACATGGCCTATTCTTTATTACTTGTTTTACACAGATAAGGGGCTTTTCTGACACCTTTAAATGCTCTAAAGAGAGCAGATTTTAATTTCTGGGCTCAAATATACAGCTTAATACTACTTTACATGTTTATTATAAGCTAAATTGTAGATTCAAAATGTTTTAATAGCACTTATTGTTCTGTTCATGTCACTTCATTGTCTTTCAGTCTAAACCTAGTTTGATTTTGCTGGTTTTGGCTGTTGATGTCATCAGGAGATGATATTTGCCAACGAAATTTCTCTCAGTGCACTTAAATACAGTTTTTAGCCTTGAGATTGAGTCACTGACGTCCCTGGATTTAAAGCATAAATATGATTCCAAAGCAGGGCTGTTGTGTGAGTTTACAATGCCAAATATTGGCCCACTGAAAGTGTCGCTCAAATGGCACTTAAAGGCTTATCTGAACACCCAACATCTAAATGCGAACTGTCAAAATACTGCAACCAAAATTTTTTTTAAAAAAAATTCAAATTTGTTTCCTTTTTGGTAGCTAAAGTTGAACTCTTTTCTTCTTTTTTTTCTTAGATAGTAGTTTGTATCTCTCGCAGCATTTGGGATTTTGGAACAGTCACTGTAATTCAGGCTGGGATTATACACTGATTTCAAGACTGTTTGGCTTAAACATCTTTACAAGTCCAGCACTGTATCTATGCAAGTTCATATAACTTGTGGTTTCTGCTGTCTTGAACTGAATGGATTATATGGACAAGTTAGTGTGTTCTAGTTAAAAGGAAGAATATATCAAATTATGTTCAACAGTTCCTGAAAAGCCATTACAAATACTTTTTTCTGTCATTTAATAGACTGGTTCTAAAATATAGGCATGAGACTGAATGTCAACATCTTGCCTGCACCACCTGGAATAGCAAGTGTGTGTTGTATCATATGTACCTAGAAATATTCGAATCAGAGCACCTGCCATATGTGTAGCTGTATAATATGTAGCTCATTAGGTTTCCTCAAAATCCTTGGTGCGATTTCATCATCTCTGCCATTTTTCATTCATGTTATGTAATGGATGTGTGCCATATCGGAGGTTGATATGACAAAGTGAATGTTTTTTTCTTTTGTAATACACCATTCTTTATCCTTCTGGAACCCACAGTATTTATAAAGTTGATTTCTGGTGAATATTTCATGTTAGTCACCTCCATCCTTTGGTAGCAACCTGCATTATCCTGTTTTAGCCTTAAAGTTTTTGAGTACCTCACTGGTTTTCTCTCCCGTAGCTTTATGTTTTTTTTGTTTTATTTTATAATTATTTATGTATTTATCCTCAGGTCCTCTTAGATGAATAATTTTGGCACTTCTTTTGAACTTGTGTGACGCTTAAAGGTATACCTTTATGCATATGTATCTAAAATGTTGTATATGAAATGGCCATGATATAGATCTCAAAACTGATTTTGGTACATTATTCTGAAGTAAGAATCAGCATGATAAAATGAAAGCACAGCATCATTGTCAGTTATGAATAGCACACAAGTTACTCGATCCAGCTGAATCTAATTATGCTCATTATTCAGCAACGTTTGGCCATTTCATGTAAAGTAATGCTTATATATACATGTATATATTGACAATCATGCCAAGCAGGGTTTTAAGACATTGATGAGGGATCATTTGACAGTGGGTAAATATGTACTCAAAGCAGAACTCCGATGTCGTATGGGCTTTATAAATTTAGCTGCTTGTATATTTTGTTTTGTTGTGATACTGCATTTGATGTTCTTTTTTATTGCATACTGTGATTATGAAATATTAGTTGTAGAATATAACCGTTTCCTTCAGGGTTATTGAATTCAGTCAAGTGCTGTTTTTATTCACTCTTTTTGTTTTTGGGTTGCGTCATCATTTGAAATGTAATTTGTTCCTATTCCTAAATCTAATTAGAAATAATTGTGGCTTTACATGTAAACCGGGAAATACTCCTTGATGTACACTATAGATCTTGCAAACAACCAAAAACTGTATGGTTCCTGTTTGTAGGAATTTGCTTGTTGCACAAAACTTAGCCTTGCAGATTGGTTTTTATATTTCCAGATGAAAACTCTTGAAAGCTCTTATAGTTTGGAGTTAGAGCAAGAATTTGGAAAGCATGTCTTTTTTTCTTTCTTTTTTTCACCACAGTGGTCTGATGTTTGTATCGATGTCTGTCTTTCACACTCGACTTTTGCCTATTCCAAATATTAATTAGGCCTATTATTTTATTTGGTTCGACTTGTACCCCTGTAAAACGTGACTGGGTTTTTAGGGACCTTGGCTTTGCCATTGCTTTTAAAACTAGTTTTGCCTTTCACTCTTAGATGGCCTTTTTATGTATCATGTGTTTGTTTTTGATACATCATAAAGAAAATACGTGTTTTATTCTCTATAAATCAGAACCAAATTCCACTTGTACAGTACGATGTAAAATTGCATGTATGTGAAGTCTTGAGGATAAAAAAAATTCAACTACAAAAACAACATTTTGTATCATCTGTGCCACTAACACTGTGACATTAAAATGTATTCATGTTCATATTTTCCTGTTATTTTGTTTATATTTGCATTTTGGTTATAATGTCAATAAAACTGTTTAGTAGGCCACTGTTGAAAAAATATACCATTAAAAACATAGATTAAAAAAAAAATTAAATTCAGGATGTGCTGAAAAATAAAACAACGTTTGCCAAATATGGCTAAGTAAAATAATTTCCTTCACCTTTTCATTTAATAATTTCATATAACTAGGCAACTGCTTTGCACTTTTAGTTTTGTTGAATATATGTTTTATAATTGTTAAGAATTTTTTAACGTAATGTTGATTCTGGGTAAAACGATGAATGAAAAGGCCCCTCTTTGTTTTTTGTTTTGTTTTTTACTTTTATCAGATTTATTGGTGTGCCTTGCTTTATTATTTATTTAATTATTGAAATGTCATAAATCATTTTCATAAAAATAAAAAAAGCACGATACCGGTAGTAAACCGAATTTAAAAAGAAATTCAAAATAAAAGTACCCTCTTCCTGGGAATTCAATCGTTGCCCGGAAGTAGAGTCGGTGGAATTCTTCCTCAGATTGATATCGCAGCGCAAATGTGCAGGAAGGACTGAGACGTGCAGGAAGGACTGAGACCTGCTGAAAGCTGTGGCTGTTCGACGTGTATTATCTCATTTTTATGGACATTCGGCATTCACCCGGATCGTATCCTGTCAAATATTATACTATTTGATGCCTTCTTTCATAGTCGCGTCTATGAACAGAAGGTGCTCGTGAATATTGGTAAATAACGGACAGTAAGTTAGATGTTGACAGCAGAGAACTTACGTTACCATCCAAACATGGTGCTTTGACAGAAGTGATGCTGCATCGCCAGTATGGAGTCTTTAATATTTTATTTAGTGCTGTTAGCTCCACTTCTTGTCCATTCTGCTGTGAAACCAGCTTCTTTTGAAGAAAAATTGAGAAATCAGGAAGAGGTACAAGAGTTTGGTAAGTTACTCTTTAAAGCTATTTAAATCGGCTCAACAAGGAAGTAACGTTACGAGTTCAAACTACTAAATATGCTGGTTTCTTAAATGGGGATATATAAATATGGGTATTTTGATTTGTGAGTTCAGTCTTCCTTCCTTTTCCTGTTTTGACTCAGTCATGACTGCTTATGTTAGTTCATTTCCTCAAACAGGGAAGGTGCTGTATTTGCAGACTGAATGGAAAGGCATTTTGATATGCTTCTCCTGCAGTAGAGTCTATGTTTGGGTCACTGTATGATCATATAAATAAACTTACAGTCTGTAGTACTGACCAAGGAATATGGTCATGTGATTTAAAATGTGTGTGTTGGTAAATAGTGGTGTTCTGCAGGAATGGTGATATACTGTATGTGCATTACTTCATCCAGATGCGCTCAGCTTCTTGCTGTCAGACTTTGATGTGCTGCCTGCATCCGGACTCCAGCTCCACTCGCTCAGGAAGAGAGATGTTGCTGCCCAGTCACATGTGGAGCGGCTGGTCAGCTTCACAGCTCTCCGGAGGTAAAGCTAACAGATCCACACATGCCTCTCTCTTGCTATTACATGGCAGATCATGTGATAATCTGTTTGTTAGTTTATTTATTAGTTATTCTCCAAACACCCCTGATTTCTATTTTGTCATTTAAAAAAAAAAATTGATATAGAATAGAATAAAAATAAATAATACAAATACATAATGATAATTATAATGCATTTGTATTATTTATTTTTATTCTATTCTATATCTATTTTTTTAAATAGCTTGTGTTAATCTCTTATGACCACCCCTGACATATAATAATAATAATAATAATAATAATTACATTTGTGTATTTATTGTTTTATTGTATTTATTTTTATTTATTTTATAATACATTTTATTCATATATTTTATTTATTTAATTTTATATTATCTTTATATATATATATTATTATTATATATATTTTTCTTGTTATCTTATCTATATTATTTTATTTTATTTCTCTATGTGTGAGAGTGTTTGTGTTATTTTCTCTGGCCACCTCTGACCTCAATTCATGATTTTGAGGCTGATGAATATTTTAGATTTTCACTGCACTAAAAACATGTTTATTACATCTTTTTTCAAAGGCACTTCAGTCTGTACTTGACAACAAACACAGAACTTTTCACGGACAACTTCAAGGCTGTTTTCGTAGATGAGAATGGAAAAGAGGACCAATATGATATTCAGTTACAGAATTACTTTAAAGGACACGTAGTGGGTAAGACATGCGATGAGGTTATTAGCCTCGGCTGAGAACTGAATTTTCTTGTTTTTCATCCATGATTGTTTGCTATCCCAACAGGAGAGGAGCACTCACGCGTGCAAGCACACATAGACGGGGACGAGTTTTCAGCCCACATTCTTACTGAAGAGGCTGAATATAATGTAGAGGTGATTTGTTTACACATGCTCCTCAAATTCTTCATACTTTAAAGTATTTAAAATTAGTTTTACAAAGTATCTCTTGTCTTCTTCATTAGCCCCTGTGGCGGTTTACAGAGTCGCCTCCCGATGGCCGATTGCTGGTGTACCGCTCAGAGGACATTAAGAATATTAGTCGACTGTCCTCACCCAAAGTGTGTGGATATGTGAACGCTGATGCCCAGGATCTCCTGCCAGAAGAGGCAGCAGGACAAACGGAACAGGAGGAGGGTGTGTATTTACATATGTATAATAATATTGATGACAATAATAATGTTTTATTTATGAAGGGCCTTTCCCAAGCTCAAGGTCGCTGCACAGGGAGATAAAGTAGACATGACATCAACAAGATACAAACATACACACACACACACAGTAACTAAACACAGTAAAACACTAGACGGAGGTAGGCTGAAAATACTGTGAGAAAAGTTTCATGGACCATATTTTGAATCAAGTCTCACTCACATTATCTTTTAAATATTCCGTTTTTTGAAAATTTCTGAAAATATGTTATTTAACAGAATTACACTACCATTCAAACGTTTTATTTTTATAAATTAATAATTTTACTCAGTAAGGATGCAATAATTTGATCAAAAGTGACTTTTACTTCAAATAAATGCTGGGGTTTTTTTGTAATCAAAGAATCCTGTTTTTTTTTTTTTTTTTTTTTTTTTTTTTCACAAAAATATGAAGCAGCACAGCTGTTTTAAACATTGGTAATAATAAGAAATGTTTCTTGAGCACCAAATCAGCATATTAGAATCATTTCTGAAGGATCATGTGACTGAAGACTGAAGGATGCTGAAAATTCAGCTTAGACATCACAGGAATAAATTACATATTAAAATCTATTAAAAAATAGAAACTCTATTTTAAATTGTAAAAATATTTCACAATATTGCTGAATTTTTTAATCAAATGAATGCAGCCTTGGTGAGCACAAGAGACTTTAAAAAACTAAAACATAACAAAAAATCGAACCAGTATCTTCTGAACAACAGTGTAAATGTTGTTTCATAAAGGTCAAATTGTTTTGTTTTTGGCCATTTTGAGACAGACACATTTCGTTATGAGAGATGCCTAAATGGACGATAGATATTCAGTTTATTCACATGCTCATGGATGGCTCAGCGGGATTGTTACTGCATGAGTGTGTAGGAGTTATACATTAGTCTGACAAAGGCCGCCCATTCAAGCATGCAGTCACCCAGCATTGACCTCCTGCCATGAGAATTGAAAAATATTCTGGAGACAAAGCATAATAATTCTGTTGAATAACTTCTTTATTTTTTGTCCACCATTATAATATTCATGGAAGTCCCCATTGTGTAGCTTTAAATTGGTTAGATCCATTTATGGATATTGATGCTTTGGGATTTACTATTTAGAAATAACAAAACTCATAGTGCACAATGTTTAGATGGTTTATATGTTTTGAATGCAGAGCCTCACAACAGAGAGAGAAGATCCACACACGACCACAAGAAGAACACCTGCCCGCTGCTGTTAGTGGCAGATCATCGCTTCTTTAAGCACATGGGCCGTGGAGAGGAGAGCACCACCCTCAACTACTTGGTGAGCAAAGTTGTACTGTACAACAGAGCAGTTTGATGCACTGGGGATACGATCCATATTAACACCATGATATCAGATTTATTGATAAAAGAACATTGAGCATTTTGTGTTTTTCAGATTGAGCTGATAGACAGAGTGGATGATATCTATAGGAACACATCCTGGGATGAGGAATTTATAGGTTACGGTGTGCAGATTCATCAGGTGACCTTAATAACTTTCTCAGTTTTCATCTTTTCTCTTCTACATCACTTCAGTTGATGAGTTTGACTCCTAGTTTCTCTTCATATTTGTTAAAGGGATAATTGAACAGTTGCAATTTGAAAAGCATGAAAAAGGGTGCAAAGGCACTTTAAAAATATGTTCCATATGACCTGTGCATTATATAACAAGTTTTCAAGTTGTTATTCTATGAAAATCTTGAATGAATCACAGAAGTGGTTCATTAATATGTTCTGAATGATTCATTCACAAATCAAACTGATCCATTTCTTGAGCACAATTTATTGTTTCACAAATTTATCAGTAAATAACAACTTCATTTTAGTCTGTTTCTCAAATAAAGCCGGCTTCAGGCGATTCGTAATACAACACGCTAGTCGTATAAACCACTTTTATGATACCTTTATGCTGCTTTACATCCTTTCTAAAGCTTGAAAGCTCCAGGCTGCATGGAAAATAACAACCGGAACATTATTCAAAACGCCTCCTTTTGTGTTCCGCAGAAGAAAGAAAGTCATACAGGTTTATGGGATTGTCCCAATGCATCCCTGATTTTCTCATTGGTAGAACTGGTGACTCAAGTCAAAGTGATCATAGCAGCTGACTCAATTCTAATACTAAGAGCTTAATGTTAGTTTCATTAGACCACCAAAATTTCCACATTTTGTCACATGGCTTGTTCTCTGCCTTTCTCAGAAGTGGCTTTTGATATCTATTTTCTCCCATTGTGACGAAATCCATTCCATGCATTACAGTGGAGTTCATGCGCTCAATGCTTTGCCTTGTTATTAAAGCTTGTTATTACTTTATCTCAATGTGCAAAGTTTGATGAGTTAGTGTTATCTTGCCATCTAAGATGTAAATATGCCAACAGATAATCATAAATAAGGTGCCCACAAAACTTGCCCCAGGAGAGATTCACTACAATATGGATGGAAGCCCACCTGATAGAACTGGCGGTGTGTGGGATGTGAAGAAGCTTCTGGAAGTAAGTGCCATGGAATCCTTGGAAATATACACAGGTCAAATTGTTATGATCAATCCACAACAACAATCCAGTTTTCCGGGTCCGATGTTATCGGCTGCAGACTGTGAAAAAAGGATCGCAAATGCAACAAAAAGACATTTCAAATGAAGACAAGTTAGGATTCGTCAGATATCATCTGGTTAGGGTGTGTGTCAGTGATCCCTGCACAAATACATGAAGTCAGCGTGAGGTCCGATTCACTAAACAGTGACTCGGTTTAATTTGAATCATACTAACGCTTTCTGTGAATTCATTCACAATAGACTCTCTTAAGGTTTGCAGCTGTGAGTAATTTTTCTATTGTTTGATTCGAAATTAACCGAGATCCGCTACTGTTTGTGAACCTCAAACCAGTCTATTTACCAACAGGATGTTCATGTGACAATGTGTATTCAAAGATATTCAAAATGTTATTTAAATTCATTATTATTTATTAATTTAATGGTTTTCTAAAAAATATATTGTATAGAAATATTATAAGTCAAAGGGCAACATTATTAAAAAAAAATATTTGGATCCCAAAATATATGTTTTGTTTTGTTTTTCCCAAAAAATAGACATGGCACAATTATATCAGAATCACTATATTGAATATTTATGCACCAAATTTATATTAAAATGTAAAGAAACTTCTGAATAACCATCTTTATCAAGTAATTTTTATTTTATTTTAAAGAGACATTTGACTTCTAAACCCTCATCTTTTTTAATTGTATTTTTTTAAGAGGAGCCCCGAAACACAGATTTGTAGACTCTCACTTTCTCATCTTTCTCTGGGTTCTCTTCAGCAATTCAGCTATGACATCGCAGACAACGCCTCTGCAGTTTGCCTTGCCCATCTCTTCACCTATCAGGACTTTGATGATGGCACTCTGGGTCTGGCATACGTGGCCCCTTCCAAACAGGGATTGGGAGGACTCTGCCCTAAACGTAAGGATCTCTACAACTGTGATCAATGGAATTCCACTCAACAGTGCTTGACTTTGCACATTCATTTTGTCTTACAGCCTACTATCCATCATACTCTGTCAAGAAACCCAGTTACCTGAACACTGGCTTGACAAGCACCATGAATTATGGGAAAACAATTCTGACTAAGGTTTGCATACACTGCTTTAAATACCACTTGGATTTTGTATACTAGATGTTTTTTAGCAGGAAGCACAGTGATGTATCCTCTATCCAGGAAGCAGATCTTGTAACCACTCATGAGCTCGGACACAACTTTGGAGCTGAACATGATCCGGACAATATAGCTGATTGTGCGCCCAGCGACGACCAGGGCGGCAAATATGTCATGTACCCTATTGCGGTCAGCGGAGATCACTTCAACAACAAGGTATTATCCATCCTGTGCTAAATTACTTCTTTTGACATGTAGTTTCTTTTTCTCACTCACCTATTGTTTCCCTCAGCGCTTCTCCAACTGTAGCAGGCACTCAGTCAGTAGGGCGTTAAAGATTAAGGCCCAGCTGTGCTTTAAGGAGAGGAGCAGTAAGCTGTGTGGGAACTCCCGTGTGGAGGAGGACGAAGACTGCGACCCTGGACTGCTTCATCTCAACGACGACCCCTGCTGCACAGCCAAGTGCAAGTTCAGGAAGCAGGCACAATGCAGGTAAAGAAGTTAAACGTGATAGACCAATATATCAGCCATTTTGACATTATTAGCATCAACTTTGCCCAGATCTAATCACAATAGTGACCGCCCACTATTTCACTATTTGGTCTTCGTTCCTGAAGAATTTTTCATATATATTTTTTTTCGTTCCTGAATTATTGCCTTCATAGGGATTTCAAAAAATGCTTCAATCTAAGCCATGAACCAGATCAACAAGCTCTGAGATGTATCACAATATGAATACATAAATTAAATAGAATATTAATAATAAAAAAAAAAAAAAAAGATTAATATTAAATTCATTTAATAATAATAAAAAGGTAGATGAAAAAAACTGTACTTAATGTCTTTTATGGGTTGTTTTTTGCGCAATAAATGACATTATCAAATAAAAACACTATAAAACTATATATTTATAGCAAAATGTATATATATGTGTCAATACACTACCATTCAAAAGTTGTTTTTTAAGAAATTAATACTTTTATTCAGCAAGGATTCATTAAATTTGATCAAACGTGACAGAAAAGACATTTATAATGTCAAATAAACGCTGTTCTTTTGAACTTTCTAAGGCCCCGTCCACACTACTGCGTTTTCGTTTAGAAACGGAGAATTAAAACGAATACGATCTCCGTCCACACCAGCGTTTTAGCTGCGTATTAGAATTGATCTCCGTCCACATTAAAACGACTGAAAACGCGGATCACGTGACCATTCACCAACACTGGGCATGCGCGAGCCGGTGTAAACACAACTTCATTGATAAAATTATCCCACCATGCGCTGGTTCTTCCCGGGTTAACCCAAAACCGACGCTCCATGTACACGGTCGATACCGGGAATTGTCAAACGTAAACTATTTTATCGGGAATTGTCAGTTGCACACGGGAATTGTCACTATTTTACCGGGAATTGTCACAGATCGCTCGAATAATAGCTTGCCTCCGGCGCATGTAGGCAGTTAGCATTGTAAAATGCAGAATTTACTTGCACAACAGCTGCTAGAAAAGATATAGCCTACGCCATGACTGATGACACCCAATCATAGAGCCGAGCGTGAGCCTCTACTACGTCATCGTTTCTAAAGTCCTCCGTTTTGACCCGTCCACACTAAAACGCCCTCCGGAGATTCAAAACGAAAAACGGGTCGGCAGCGTTTCTAAACTTCTCCGTTTTGGGTCTCCGTTTTTGCCGTTTTAGTGTGGACGGGAGGTGCAAACGTAGCAAAAGGTCTCCGTTTTTAAACGAAAACGCAGTAGTGTGGACGGGGCCTAATAAACACAGAATCCTGAAATCTTGTGTTTTCACAAAAATATATATATATATATAACTGTTTTTAGCACTGATAATAGTAAGAAATGTTTTTGAGCACCAAATCAGCATATTATAATGATTTCTGTAGGAATAATAATCATACACACATATATCATTGTTGCTGTGAGTATTTGTGCCTGACGTTGTTTTCTGTGACCCTCAGTGACAGGAACAGCCCCTGCTGCAAGAACTGCAGGTTTGAAAGCGCAGTTAAGATCTGTCAGGAGACCATCACTGCCACCTGCAAGAACATGTCGAGGTGCACAGGTCAGCCTGCTCACACTAACTTCAATGACACGGAATAATATAATAACTAATAACATACAACTCCACGCTGTCAGTGTAGTTTATCCGGCCCACTACTGACCTCACCTCTTATATTTGGTTGGTTAACTTTTTAACCCTTGTGTATCCCAGGCAACAGCAGTGAGTGCCCCACGCCTGGTAACCTGGTTGATAATACAGAGTGTGTGGACAAGGGTCGATGTCGGAAGGGCGAGTGCAAGCCTTTCTGTGAGGCCCTGCATAACCTTGAGTCCTGCGCCTGCAATGGTAAATGTCTCAACAAACCCTCCTCTGTTTTCACACTAGTGCCCAACAGAGATCTCTATTTGAATGACCAGTGTTGATACCTAGTGAGCAGCGATGGACAATATTACATTGTTTCTATGTATGGCAGACTGAGGCTAGTTGTCACAAGTTGATATTTTTCAATTTCTATATAGACACAGACCTTAATATCTTGGCTACAATAAAGCTTCTGAACATTTACTCCATTATTGCCCAGGAAAAAAGATGCGTGACATATTTAGTTTTTTTAGTAATTAATCATTTTGGTATAAATTGCTAAGTAATTGTATTAATCTCAGTAATATTTTTTTCATGGTTTGAAAGAAGATTTTGATTTATTTGATCAAATACACATTAATATTGTGAAATATTATTACAATTTAAAATAAGTGTTTTCTATTTTAATATATTTTAAAATGTGATTTATTCCTGTGATGGCAAAGCTGAATTCAGTGTCACATGATCCTTCAGAAATTATTATAATATGCTGATTTGATGCTTTAGAAATATTTTCTAAAGTTGTTATTATTATCAAAGTTGGAAACATTTTTATAAAAAACCATGATGCATTTTGTCAGGTTTCTTTTATGAATGGAAAGTTCAAAAGAACAAAAAAACTTTTGATAGTGTAAATACAGACCATGTCTTTTATCCCCAGTCTTCCCTATATGACAGCATGTAAGATGTATAAAAAGGCTGAAATTACAGGAATATTTAGGCTATTTTACACAACATTTACTCCAAATAAATATAAACAGAACCTGCACGTATATTGGCATTTGTCATTATCACACTGACCGATATTGGCCTGTTAATTGTGGAATGGTCCATGTCCACTCAAACTTACGCATTCTAATAATTATGTTCACTGTTTTAGCCTCCATTATGAATGCTAAAGTGCTGAGTCTGTCCATTTGCTGTGATGTTTTTCAGAGACCGAGGACTCGTGTAAAGTGTGCTGTAGAGGCAGCGACGGGCAGTGCACTCCCTTTTCTAGTGGAGGGTTATTTCTTTACCTGCGCAAGGGCAAACCCTGTACCGTTGGCTTCTGTGACGGGAGCGTGAGTGCATTGCTTGTCTATCTTTTGACAATGATCATTTATCAGACTGATAAATAGTGTTTTCTATAAATGCTGTTGTGGTGTTCATTGCAGGGCAAATGCATGAAGCAGGTCCAAGATGTCATTGAACGTTTATGGGACTTCATAGACAAACTGGACATCAACACATTTGGTAAGAAAACACAGTACATTTAGCTAGGAATCATGCAGTGAAATGGACTTTTTCTGTATATTTAGTAAATGTCAATGGTGACTCTCTTCTGTCAATGTGCAGGGAAGTTCTTGGCTGACAACATTGTGGGATCGGTGGTGGTCTTCTCTCTCCTGTTCTGGATTCCCCTAAGCATACTGGTGCACTGTGTGGTGAGACTTATTTCACAAATTTCAGTATGTTTTTCTGAATTGATTTTGTGTGAATTTTCTGAAATTCTCTTATCATTTACTCACTGTCGTGTATTTCTAATCCTCTGTCACTTTCATCTGTGAACTTATGTAGTAGAATATACAACCCATGCAATAAGTGAATGTGAATTTGGACTGTCAAGCTCCAAAAAGGACAAAAAAACCTCTATCATAAAAGTGGCCCATATGGCTTGTACACTATATTCCAAGTATCCTAAAGCCAAATGATACTTTTAGTATTTATTATTAATATTTTGAATTAGTGGTTTCAGTTTTCATTTAAATGAGTAATTAGACAGATAGACAGAGTTTTATTAACAAAACGGTTATTGCAAGAGTAGGTTAATCAAATAATTGTATCATACTTTGTCTACTCTTTAAACAGCATTGTGGTAAAAATGTAACACTATGGTAACAGCTTTCTTACCTGTATGCGACAGCGTTTTGCTTCAGGCAGAACGGACAGTATGGCCTTTTCTTCTTTTTTTCCTCTCCGTCTAGCCTAAAACACTGTGTTTGTGGTCATCCGGTATGAAATGTGGACTACAAACACAAATTTTTTTTCCTCAGATTTTCCGTCGCTGTGTTCTCTCCGTATTTACGATTATTTGCCGCTTTTAGCCACTGCCTTCAACACTCTGGATTCTTCACTGGAAACCGAAAGTGACTTACTCCCGTTAAACGTTTACTCTCTGAATTCTTGCACCCGGGAACAATACAAGTCGACACAATTATGACTACAAGTTTACTAAAAAAGTATTACCTACTAAAGCAAGGTGGTATTGGACTCTGGTGGGAGTGGCCTTGGGTGACAACATGTACAGTGTATTATGGGTGTTGATGTTTTCCAACGTATTTGGCAAAAGGGAAGATAGACAAACGGCCTTTTTTTCTCTAGTCAGGTAGCACAGATTTTGTATTTTTTTTATATATAAATTATTCGCCTTTCTACTGTATAGGCAGCCATGTTTTATTGAAAGGCCATTTTGCAAGTGGTTTTTCATCTAATATTTATATTTTATTTTATTTCAGCTTTTTTCAATCAACAAAAATTATTTGTTAATAGTTCAATAAGAACACTGTGAGGAACAGTCTAATATTTTATGGTATTTTGCCATAGCCTCATTTGTATTGCTGTCACATGCTGTCACCATGTTACACAGAAGTAAAGTCATTATGGTGATTAAATGATGAAAGAATTGTCATTTTTGGCTAAACAAGACATTACAGTGATCATCTCTCTTTGCTTGCTAATAGGACAAGAAACTGGATCAACAATACGAGGAAAACTCCAAAACCATGGCGTACCCTTGTGTAAGTCCTTCTGTCACAAAACTACAACTCCCAGGATGGACTCCTTACTCAAGGAGCGGAGATCAGAATACTAACAGACTTGCACACTAATATGCATTAAAGTCATTCAGGACCCCAAAGTAACATATTAACATTCAGTTAGCATGGCGTCTTTAATCAGGGCTAGTAGTGTATGACTTGTGGCTTGTTTGCTCTGACCCTTGTGGAACCGCAGCAGATGGTGGTGGAGGTGTGTAGTAGAGCTCATAACTCAGGTGAGTGTGCGTCATCCCCCCCCCCTCTCTCCCGGGTGTGACGAGTCGGAGTGCGCTGGTTGTGACGTGTCAGATGGGCCGACTGAGTTCAGTTCAGCTTGTCCTGTATGTCTCGTGCACTCAGTGTCAGTGAGGATGTGCTGGCGGTTTCTGGTTCAAACGTGTTTATTGGATGCAGTTCAGTACTTGAGCGTTTTAAATGCACGGCTTTGAAACTCTTCTCTTCATTTGATTTGGTTCAAGAGATGTGAATGGATCGCATATTTTGCTGCATCTAACTCAAGTGTAGCATGCTGTTCATGTTATGCATAGGGATGGGCATCGGTTTGTCTATTCACTTAGTTGACAGATACAGTAAATCAAAATACTTTAACTGTGCTTCCATTTAATTTTTTAAATTTTTTTTGCTAATTGTAATAGATTTTTTAGAATAATTATAGCAAAATTAGCCCTAGATGTTACAAAAAAGTTTTTTTAGATGTTACTTTTGTGGTGAATTTTCAGTAAAAATGCTATTATAAAAACAAAATATAAATAAAAAATAATAGATTATACATTATTTTATTTTTAAACAATGGAAAAAAATGGCAAAAAAAAATTAAGTTAAAATTGAAATTCAAGTTTTGTTTAATCAGTAGTTGGTTTACGTTCACAAGCACCATACGAATGTTTTTCCATCGTGTCTTGGTGTTAATTCAGTCACTGTTTTAAGATGTGTCATGTTAAAAAATACTTCAAAACACTTCGTTTCATGCCATTTTGTTCTCGAAAACCTTTGGGTTTTTTCATTGTGGCGTCTAGATCAGTGGTTTCCTAACCAGGGGGCCAGGGCAACTCAATTATTCAGTTATTAAAAACAATAATTAAGACATAATTAAATAGCTAAAAACACGAAAAATTCAAGATGTAAACTGAAATAATTTATTGTTATTGAAAAATATACAGATTTCTTTTTATCTTTTTGAATCACAAAATATATTGTTTAATTAATTTAATAAATCAATACACCCAGTTTAATTTTAATAATAAAAAAAATGTCTGGGCACTCAAAGCACTATACAGCTTATTGGTGGAGAGGAGACAGAGTGATGAAGCCAGTCAGTATATTGGGATGATTAGGAGGCCATGATGATGGACAGAGGCCAAGGGGCAAATTTGGCCAGGATGCCGGGTTAAACCCCTACTCTTTTTTTTTTTTTTTTTTTTTTTTTAAAGGACATCCTGGGGTTTTTATGACCACAAAGAGCCGAGACCTCGGTTTAATGATTATTTATGTTCATAATTTTTTTTTTTTTAACTAATATCATAGCCAATATAGGGGGATCTTTAAAGAAATCAAGTTTTTAGTGTTGTTTATACTGTATGTCTATGTGGTGTTTTTAAGACAAACCATGTGCAAATTCATCATTCAACACCATTTCTGAGTATTTTCTACTTAAAACTGCAGTGTACCACCAAAGACTATCTCAAAAACGCCCTGTTTCCTACCATCACAAAAAACAGTCCTGTCGATGTGCGGAACGGGGCTTTTCTTGCTCAATGGTGTTTTTAGCCCCCAATGGCCCTCCAGGCAGCTAACCCTAACCTCAACCTTAAACCTACCCATCCCCTCGCTGCCTGGAAGGAGCCGTTGGGGGCTAAAAACACCAAACACCGCTTTGCTTCACTGACTTTCTACGATGTTCAAAGTGTTTCTAAGGATGCTGATTTTTAGAAGGCAGCTGTCTGACTCGAAGATGGCGAACGGGGACATGGTTTGTGTAACGTTATTAACGGTTTAATAAGGTAGTCAAGCCAAAGGCTAATCATATTAATTACCGTTATGTCTCTGACATTGTAGAGAGCGACACATTAAAACACTTTACCATTCTGATACGTCGACTTGTAGATGACCCTGTATAATTCGTTCGTCCTCTCATAAATGGCTGAATTAAACCAATATTTCCACTTGCCATTGTGTAGCATTTCCCGCTGTTGACCAAGTGGATCAGGTAGTCAAAGCTGGTGTGATTGAGTGGAGGCGGAGACTAATTTGCATATTCAAACATAAATATGTAATTTTGATTATCAAAGAAGAGTTTTAATGGATAAAATGATTGACTGCAGGTGTGTCTACTACTGTGTTAGACAATGCGGAGTCAAAAAGGTTGCAAACCACTGGTCTAGATGTTCTTGACTGGAAGAAAGAAACTTATGATGCGTAGTTATAGTGCTTTCGTAATCGATCATTGCTGTCACTTCCAAGTACTCGTGCCCATTCCTAGTGATGTAGTGAATACCATGATAAGCTGTTCTGAAGTCTTCCTTACTGATTCTGTCACAAACTTCTATCCTTAGAGCGCAGAGATGCTGAGCAATCTGGAACCGGCGCCCATCCGCATTGTCAAGGTCCCTTTTCCGCTTTCAGTGGCAACACGACCTCAGCCCTCAATGGGCCCCACGGGCCCCGGCGCGTCATCGGCACAGGAGACGCTCGCCGCCCCAGGCCCTGCCAACCTCTCCGCCGCACTCAAAGCGGATCAGCTGCGAATGGCCACAATCGAGGAGGACCCCAGCGGAGACTCCTCTCACCTGGACGAGGAGGAAGGCTTCCCTCCAAGCGGCACAGCTGCCAGGTCCTTCGAGGACCTCACCGGACAGGTAATGCAATCCCGCGGGGACAAGAGACGGCTGAAGAGACAGGCGCGCATTGACAGTAAGGAGACGGAGTGCTGAGGACACTCGTATTCAAGTCAAAGATCACTC
The DNA here is from genome assembly GCF_951802725.1 of Rutilus rutilus. Taxonomy (NCBI): domain Eukaryota; kingdom Metazoa; phylum Chordata; class Actinopteri; order Cypriniformes; family Leuciscidae; genus Rutilus; species Rutilus rutilus. The sequence continues at coordinate 26,405,438 of NC_140226.1, read as the reverse complement.
GATTGAGACAAGAGCCGTAATAAACGGTGCAATCAGGCTTCATTTTGTTGGTGCACTTAAAAGTGTATGTGACGTGTAGACTGCTGACACATTTCAGTTGGTTTTTAGAAATTTTGTACCATTCTTTTAATGCACAATTGTCGTTGTTACAAATATAGTGTCACTTAAAAGCAAGTCAGTAACTGCCAAGAGAAATGACTGATGTTTGGTAAATATAAAAATGAAAGGAATAAATTTAATACGGCTTTGGACAGCTGCGAAATGCGACTAGCCTATCGGCAAAAATACATGTTTGACAGGTATGAACTTGAATGAATTTACAATGAAAGTTTAAGGGGTTAAAGTGAAAGTGAAAATGAAAATTCAGCCATTTGCTCACCCTCATGTCGTTACAAACATGAATAGCTTTCTCTCTCTTCTGTGGAACCACAAAAGGAAACATTTAGAAAATTGTGGGGGTGGGGGGGAACACTTTATTTTTTGTCCAAACATTGAAAGTCAAACATTGAGAGTCTAATAATTTTTTGGACCCCATTAACTTTCATTGCATGGACAAAAACAGTGTAAAACATTATTCAGAATATCTTCTTTTGTGTTCCACAGAAGAAAGTAAGTTATATAAAGGATTGGAACAACATGAGGGTGAGTAAATAATGACAGAATTTTCTTTTTAGGGTGAACCATTCCTTTAATAATTTACCTCATATACTTCCGCTGTAACTGTTCAGGTACTTTTAGTTGTTTTTATAATCTGGAGTACAAATCAAAATTATTTTATTGTGGTAATTGACAAATCAGATGCTGTCTTAAAGGGACAGTACACCCAAAACAAATTCTGTCATTATTTAATTGCCCTCATGTTGTTTTCTTTTTGGGTGAACTATCCCCTTAACTTGTATTTAACCTGAAATATTCCTTTAATACAGTCAGTATGTGCCTTGTAACACAGTTCCAGTAATGCAAATTCTTGTATTCTCATTCATTTATACCTCATTAAAAACACGAGCAGCAGGCCTCTATACGTGTCATCACACTTTTAATGTTGCACTGGTCGACTTGCTGACAAATTTAAAGTTATGCATGTTCTATGCCATATGTATATAAATGACTTGTTGTATGTTTATGGGAACTGTAAGAGGAGATGCTATTTATAATGAGTTTTCTTGGCTTAATGATAGAAAGTGCACACGATGTTAAAAATGTTTTCATATATTTTAAGGCTTGTACAGTTTAATATGTGCTCTCTACACTCTACAGCATCTCGTGTCATTTTAATATACCAGTATGAATATGTGAAACACTGATTACAGAGCCAGGGATGTGCATATTTCATAGATTTCATCTTTTTGCCACTAAAACGGATGGATGTATAGATGTGACCAAAATCAATCGATACTTTAGAAGTATTAGTATAGACTATTATGCCCCCACTGTGAATTATCAGACTATGACTATTAAAGTTGAGTTTTAACAACGTTTTCATGTGCCATAAGTCAATAGACTAAATATATATTTTGTATTGTTTCTTATATTCCTGTATATAAAATCAGAAATAATTAAAAACCTCTCACTAGAAATGTCAATCTACTCTCCTTAAATGTGTTTCTGATGCTTGGTTGTTACATTTATTCAACATATTCTAGGGATATGAATGCACATGAATAAACTGCCTCTACACTGAAGTGTTTCTAATTATTTTATGGACCTAGGCTGAAAAGAAATACATTTGAATTTTGCTAGGAGGTATAAAATGAAAGTGGTCATTGTCCCTACTAGAAGGTGTGTGTGTGTGTGTGTGTGTGTGTGTGTGTGTGTGTGTGTGTGTGTGTGTGTGTGTGTCTGTGTGTGTGTCTGTGTGTCTGTGTGTGTGTGTGTGTGTGTGTGTGTGTGTGTGTGTGTGTGTGTGTGTGTGTGTGTGTGTGTGTGTGTGTGTTTTAAACGCCAGTAAATCAGTTGGACACACCAAATCTTTAATACTTCAGAAATCTTACTTGTTTTTGGCAGAACATCAAACATAATCTGTGACATTTGTCATTTAACTTGCTTGAGTAACTCAAAATACTCCTTGTTTGCAAATAGGGCTGGCGGCTGCTCCTTCCACCATTTATGATTAGTGTATCCAAAAATTTTCTAATTTAAACCACAGGAACTGAATGGTGTTTTATCCGCTGTGCGTCATGTGACCTGAGTTTTAATCACACAGTAGGCTGCTCTCAGGGCATTTTGGGTCCACATCCCCCCAGTAAGGCAGAATGAAGGGCAAGTCAGCCACTCGCCTCTCAAGAAGTGTCCATAAATGCTCTGCCACAAACTGGTTTCCTTTAACAGAAAGATGCAGTCCATCCGAAAGATACACTGAGAAATCCTGAGGGGGAAAACGCATTTGTTTATATTCGTTATTTTTATTTCAATGTTCATTCACAACAGTATGTGCCAGCATGTGCGTTACCTGTCCATCTTTTTGCATGAGTGTCCAGAGATCCAAAACATCCACACCAGACTGTCCTGCAGCCTGTACGCAGGCCTGCGCATACTGACCGGCCACAGAGTTCAACCGATTCAAAGCTGAACCTGATGAAAATCATATTCAATGTGTGTGTGTGTGTGTGTGTGTGTGTGTGTGTGTGTGTGTGTGTGTGAGTGTGTGAGAGACACTTTGTAATTAAATACTAGATTACTGCTAGCTACACAGTCTATACAGCCAAATTTTTTTTTTTAAAGGTATAGCGGAGGATTTTCTTTTTCCGGGTGGATCATCAAGACTATTGGTCCTCCTAAGTGTCAATCATTCTGGTGATATGTTTACGTAAGGTCGTCGTACGTGCTCGTGCACACGATTCACACGATGGCGTGCGCTCAAAACACAGGTTGGGCTTCCCACTGATGCCTCAGTCGCGAAGTTTCTACTTGACAGGTAAAGTTTGGCATGCTATTTGGAGAAATCCATTTAAAATCACTGCTAGTAAAAGTTAATGTAAGCTATGATTAGCTTGTGCATGCTCTCTCGTGCACACATTTAATAGGCGTTCCCTCTCGGGAGCAGGTAGACTGTTGCGCATGTGCATTTTTTCAAAAAGTGGAGAGGGCGGTTCTTTTCTAAAATTCGGCAAAATCCTCCGCTATACCTTTAAATGGAATGAGAAACGGCATGCAATATGCAGCGATACACATTTCATATGTTTTGCATGTTCAATTAAGTGATCTGGATATTTTGCATTTTTAATACTGTACAAGATTCGAGTAAAACGCATTAACTGGTGTCCAATTGCATAATTCAAGAAACGGATGCTAAAAATGTGGCTGATATTACTTCCATGTCAGTATGAAATTAAGGGGGATGCATGGTAAACATGTTGAAATTAATGAATTACCCTTTTCACCATTTACGATAAAACAAAATTTGACAATTGTTGTAAAATTACAATAGAATATGTGATTCCATTTACAGCTAAAACACCTGGTGCATGTCCTTTATTAATGATTTTTGGAAGTAAGAGTATTTTTGCTGCAGTTTTTGTAGAATAAGTATACTTCACTGTCTACATTTGTTAAGTGTACAACAGTACACTGTATCCCACAATGTAAAACACTCAAGTTACACTAAGCATTGAATTTACTGCAAAGCACTAGTGTCCAGCATGCAGTGCACTAATATTGAACACGACCTAAAGTCAGGAGGTGTGTCACCTTTTAGCAAGCACTCTTTCTCCCAGGCGGCTTCTTGAAGTGGTGGTGGTGTGATGAAGATGATCTTGTCACTGGACACTCCTATAGACACCAGATATCTGACAATGTCCTTCAAATTCTCGGAGAACTCCTGGAGATGCACGTGCTGCGCGGGGTTCTTGTCTGTAAACAAAATCTATTGTGAGTCTCCTTAAATCACCGCCGCTGTTGTTTAGCAATGATGCACAACACACGTGACATAGTCTTACCTTCCAAAGCACAATCATTGGCGCCAAAGAAAACAGTCACAGCCGCAATAGGAGCATCAGAAATGGGCACAATGCGAGGAAGCACAATCTTAGCCCACCTTGTGTTGTATCCCGACAAGCCCCTGTTTACCACGTCGCATTTTCTAATAAATCAAAAGAAATGATAAAATCATCCGCTGCGGCGGTGTGAATACAATGATGCATATCCGTGTGCTGTCATGAACTCTCTAAGTTACCTCTCGAGTTTATGAGAGATTTCACATCCCCATCCGTTCGCTTGAAAGGCAAACTGAAACAAAAACAATGCATGTTACAGTAAGTATTAAAACTCAAAATGGCACAGTGACTCAAAATGTTACCTGTGTTATTGAGTCGCCGAAGAGAATGATTTGGGGCCATACAACTTTCTTCAGAGTCGACATTGTGACAGCAACACCTGACGACTTTACAATTCACCTCAGACTGCGAGGAAGAAGCAGCAAGGCATTAGCGGTGCTTCGTTCGTAAATGATTCGGAGTTCAAATCTTTGAATCATTTTCTTACACTTACTGAATCCTTTCTCGTTCACTGAACTCAACGGCTCTGACTGAACTGTCACAGTAGAAGCGCGTGACTGCTTTCAAAGATGTCTTCAGAACAACTGCTTACTGTTTAATAAGTAAATACATAATACAGCTTACAGTTACTACTGTGTTATTCCGTCCATTCTAAACGTAGCACAGGTCTACGAATTTGTGAATGAATGAATTAATACAGCTTATAGTTAGTAAGCTGATGTTCTGTCCATTCTTAATTCATTAGCCACTTGCCACTTAAAAATATTAGTATGTGCAGTATTTTTAGTAAGTAGAAGTAAGTTGATATCCATTCCAAACTTAGCCACCTAGTAGCGTGCGTCCCCTTTAAGAGGTGCAGGGTGGAGCCATACAGGAAGTGAAGTGTCAACGCACGTCTAGCCAAAGCAGAGAGAGAGAGAGAGAGCTACCGACCGCCGCTTTGATGAACCATATTAATAATTATTACAGCCCTACACTGCTGCATATTGATCTCAAAATAGAGGTATGCCCAGTGTGCTTGTTTACCAAGTTCATATTATCCATAGTTATTTATAGAAATGCCAATAAACGACCAAATAACAGCCCTTTGCGTTTGCATTAATCAAGTTAGACGTGGGTCAGGGGTGCTGCTGAATGTTTATCCTAGCAACGGGTTTCCGTTATTTTCCAAGGGGTTTTCATTAACATTGTGCTCGCGGAGAGCTCGTGTCTGTTGGTAATCACACACCACGAGCTAGTGCGCGAGCCGAGCGCCTCTCTGTAGATTACTAGAAAGTTACCCAAAGTTTGGCACCATTGTTTTATAGGGGCGTGGGCTCATCTCGAACCCCGAGAACATGTTTGTCCGTGCTTTCTTAAACTCGTATAAAGGCAGTATTGATATGTAGCGTAATAAGTGTAAGTTACCTGAACAGAAATACTACGTAAGGAACCTAATTGTTCATTACGCTGAGACGGCACTTAATTTACACTCTTGACCCATAACGTTAGTTATTTGGTTCGAAGTCAGTCTTGTGTGTGAATATCATAAAACGATTAATTTAAAGTTGACATTTTTGAACTGATTCATTGGAATGAATCAAACTTTCCAACACATTAATAATTGGATAATTACAGTATCATGTTATAAAATTATGAGAATTATTTTTATCAAAACATTTATTTATTTATTTCAAGTCATTAAAATGTTTTGTGGTTTATCTTTAATTCTCTGTTTAATTCTAATTATAGTCTCTAAAATATTATATTGGCTATATATTGCACGTCATCTTCAGTGTTAGAGTCATTTGTACCAGCTTTACAGAAAACAACTACGGGTGTAATTTTGATTCATTTAAAGGTAAGTTACACTATGTAACTTTTGTTTTATGTAACAACACTACATGCATTTTGTGGAAGGACATTGTTTTGGTTGTGCTTGTGCAGATAATTCTTGATTCTATGATTCGTCCTCATAGAGAAAGAGAGAGAGATTATCCCACTACTCATAAATTATCTACTATTAGGTTTAAGAGAGATAACCAGTTTAGACTGAAAGAGTCTCAGGCTAACTAGCGGAAGACGTTACTGTAGTTATACCCATTAATAGACACTTCATTGAAAATAGCAGCACAGCGCTACAACAACCATAATGAAATGACCCTTCACAATAGGGCTGGGCGATATGGCTGAAAACTGTATCACGATATAAGTGTTTCATATCGGTCGATATCGATAATTATTGAATTTTTTTATAACATATTTAAAATAAGGACCAGTCCAGGAGACAAATATATTACATTTAAAGATTTTTTATTTTAAACTTAACCTACCTCTGATTATAATCCCATCAGTTAAAAAGGCAGAAATGTCAACACGACCATGGAAAACTCAAAAGTCTAAAATCACAATGAACACTTAACAATTATCTCTTAACATTAAGGTGCAAAATTAAAGAATACGTAAGAAATGCTTTATAAAGGGGTGGGCGATATGGCAAAAATATAATATTACGATTTCTTTCTATAAATTATATAAATCTATTTCTTTCTATTTTCTATAAATTATACATTGATACTTATTAAAGCTATTAATAAAGTTATTAGTCAAGAGCAGTGAGTGATTTTCTCTTTACATTTTGTTGTTTTATTAACATTAAAGGGATAGTTCTCCTAAAAATTCTAATTTTCATAATTTACTCTCTCACGTTGTTTTAAACTCGAATAAGTTTCTTTCTTCTGTTGAAAATAAAAGTTATTTGGAAGAATGTGGGTAACCAAACAGTTGATGTACCCCAGTGACTTCCATAGTATATTTTTCTCCTATGGAAGTCAATGGGGACCAGCTACTGTTTGGATACCCACATTCTTCAAAATATTAATATTAGTAAATATTAGAAGGCAATTAATACAGGTTTGGAACAACATTAGAGTGCGTAAATAATGAGATAATTTTTATTTTTGGGTGAACTATCCCATTAAGGACAAGCGGCAGCGTGTTTACTATTACTACTGTCTCTTTAAGAGCTGCGCGCGACGCGTCTATTATACACGCATTTGACAAGCAGATTTTCTCTCAATTTTCTCAAGTTTGCTTTCACTTTAGACATATCCGACTAGTTTATGTAAACCTTGTGTGTATAACAGTATTAGCAAAATAAGACTCGAAAGATAACTTAGTATTCAGGCGCTGGTAGACAGGCTTTTAGTGCATGTGAGCCACATGTATGCGCTGAGAAATGCACACGCTAGAACAGCGCATAAGCACGCGAATAACAGAAAAACTGACGACGGTCTTGCATAATCTGCAGACGACATTGGTCTGACTACGGTCAGACTTTAAGTCAGGCGAGCTGACTTTTTCTGTTTTATCTAGTTACTAGAGAGTGAGTGCCTTTGTTCATGCAATCAAACTTGCTTTGCTGGTTTCTTCCAACGAAAAAAATAAATAAATAATTATCGAACGCATTTTTTATTGATATTGATTACGTGTCTATCGCGATACATATCGTTATCGTTTTATCGCCCAGCCCTACTTCACAATAGATAATGCTTTACAATGCTTGAACTCTGTTAGAGAGCTACATATGGCAATTTATCTTGTCTAATAAAATACCTTACTCATCAGTAATAAAAACAGCATCTCCGCGTTGCTTTTACAACGTTTCAAATCCCTCAGTTCTCGCCATCTCCGAAAAGCCAGGCCAATGTTGATTCTCGTTTTATCACGAGCTCTGTCTTGTTCTCTTTTGCCAGCAGACTCTCCTCTCACGTTTTGGAACAAGGATTGATGATGTTTTGACCCATTATTTGAAATTTTGCACAAATAAAACTGCATAGTCTATCTTTAAATGGTGCTAAAGCTGATAAATCTCCTCAGACTCTGCTGCCATCTGCTGGTAAGCTGGAGAACTGCAGCACTGGCGTCATGGTGAAGGATGTTTCGAAAGGTCAAGAAGCGCCACAGCAGCAGCAGCTCCCAGAGCAGTGAGGTCAGCACTAAAAGCAAGGTCAGTTCACCAGAAGTAATCAAGTACACACTTCATAAACTAAATGTTGGCTGAATCTCCATTTGCACATTTCTGCTAGGTATAGAAAGCACATACTGCATTAGTTATGCTAAATGACATACTTTTTTAACTATGAATTGAGCCAGTATGCCTGTACTACAATATAATAAAATGGCAGCTTCATAACAGAGAGTTCAGTGAAAGAAGTCTTGGCCAGTATTAGCTCATAAGGCATGCATGGATTCATAATACAAAAATCCTTAATAAAAAAGTACAATATGCTATGATTTGGGACCTAATAATTTACAAAAGAGTGAATCGGGATTCAGTAATTCTGCCTGCTGAGTTCTGTATTCCACAAAGGTCATTATAAACTGTAATTTCCCTTTTTTCAGTCAGTAGATTCCAGTTTGGGAGGCCTGTCTAGGTCAAGCACCGTCGCCAGTCTTGATACAGACTCCACCAAGAGCTCAGGTTAGTCTTTTAGAAACCCACGCTTGTATATTTTTGACTCTGTAAGAGTTCCTGACCTTGTTGACCCTTCAGGTAACGCTGTGTCTGACACGTGTGCTGAGTTCAGAGTGAAGTATGTGGGAGCCATCGAGAAGCTGCAGTTTAAGATGAGCAAAACCCTCCAGGAGCCTCTAGACCTGATCAACTTCATCGATGCAGCTCAGGTAAGGATCTACAGAAGGGGAAGATGTAACCCCCTTTAAAGGTGCAGTGAGCGATTTCTGAGGAACACTGTTGATATTTGAAATCAACCCAAACAAACACAGCCCTCCCTTCATTGCTCCACCCCCAAAATGCACAAACACTCAATGCAAGAGTGGAGGTCTGTTTATTCCAGCTGAAACCAGGCAAAATAATACTTCTCGAAAATTAAAGCAAAGATGACGAACGAACGACAAGGAAGAACAAAAAAAGGGGCCACGCCCCCTACTGCTGATTGGCTACAATTTTGTTGTGACGCTTGGTCTGATCTAGCCTGGTTCTACCAGACTCCCGTACATTTCATTTGTACAGAGAGTCTGGCCTCTCTCCATTGACAAGCGTTAACTTCCTTGTAGGCGGGTACTCTGTTGAAGTTTAAAACTATTGGATCTGACCAGAGTCACTCTGGATCTGCCATAACCAATTGCTAACGTTTGGTCGTGACGTATGTCAACTCAAACTAGCGCACGATCTCAACGTCATCGTTCTCATCCACTCCCTCTGTTCGCTGATTGGACCGGTTAAAAATTGATCGGAGAAAACCAAAGAATACACCACAATCCCAGACGGAGTTACTGAAGGAAAATGAAATTGAGCAGAAGTACGTAGGAGGGCGGAGCCAGGCTAGGTCTGATCCACTTTCAACAGCGTTTCTCAGATATCTTCTCAGACCTCTAATCTAGCAAACTTTATTTAAAACTAATCTCATGTATTCACTTTAAAGCAAGACGGAAAACTGCCGTTTGTGCCTGGAGATGAGGAAATGATTCTGGGAGTGTCCAAGTATGGAGTTAAAGTGGCCTCATTAGACCAGTGTGTGAGTTGACTCAGTCATTTTTAACTGTTAATATGAGAGATTTGGCTCTTTTTCTTTGTACACGAAATAAACGAGCGTGTTGAGAGAAGCTTGAAATTCATGTTCACAAAATAATGTGGAACTGCATGTCTTGAAACCGAACATATATCTACACCACTATGAAATACAGGATTTCAGTGTAATGGGTATCTGATTTGCTATTGATTCTCAGGATGTGCTTCACCGTCACCCGCTCTACCTGATTGTGCGCATGCTTTGCTATGATGATGGTCTGGGTGCTGGAAAGAACCTGCTTGCACTGAAGACCACTGATGCCAAGCAACATGACTGCAGCATCTGGGTGTATCAGTGCAGTAATGCGGTAAGACCTGAAAACAGGAAGTGTTTCTGAGAGCATATAAAGATCTGATAATGTAGCAGAAATATTTAGTATTTCATTATTTATGTATTTGCTTTAAAACGGCTTGACATTTTTATTTTATTTTATTTTAAATTGAAGGAACCATAATCTAGAACAAAAAGCTACTCTATTTAAAAATCATTCCTGTGATGCAAAGCTGAATTTTCAGCATCATTACTCCAGTCTTCAGTGTCACATGATCCTTCGGAAATCATTTAATATGATGATTTGGTGCTCAAGAAACATTTCTTATCAATGTTGGAAACAGTTATGCTGCTCAAAGCTTGTGTAGACAGTTTCGGGGTGTCTAGCAATAGATATATGCTTAAAAAAAAAAAAAGCACCCTTCAGAGCGTCTCCAAAGCCATACCTCCTCCAAAACACATGAACGTGCTCAACCAGATCAGAGTCTGCAAAGTGTCAAGTGTTCAATGTGTTAGTGGACATTGAAAACTCTGCTATATTCTGTAGCTTTAACACATCATTTTTGTGCTCTGCAGGAACAAGCCCAGGCCATCTGTAAAGTCCTGTCCACCTCTTTCGACTGTGCTCTGGCCTCAGAGAAGTCCTGAGGAGTGCTGGGAACGCTCTGTTCTTCCACCCTCACTGGTTCCTTCAGCAGGAGGAGGAAGTCAGTCTGTTTGTGGAAGGTGCCCTTTTTAAACAGATATGCTGGAATTTGTCTCACTTTGATTAATGTTAGTACAGCTGTTCGGTCTTCTCAACCACGTTTACACCATATTCATTAGTCTTACCCAGCATCCTCTTCTCCTAACAACCCCAACCCAAAAGTCCCAAGTTCGAGGCTGCGTCTATTTTTGTAACCTAATTTAATCTTATTTAATGTAAATATACAACAACCTCAGAGCACATTTCCCACTATGGGCCAGTGAATCCGTGATTTCTTGGGCTCTAGTGGGATTTGTGTTAAGCGTGGTACATTAATGTCAGTGGAACACAAAGATGCTGTAAAACCCAAACCCCCTGCACCCCGCATCCTGCACTTCTGAACATGCCCTTCTTCTGTCGTCCTCCAGTGTCCTGGTCCAAGTGGGATCGGATCAGTTAATACGGTACAATAAATCAATGCGAATGTAATGTGGAGTTTCTTCTCGTGTTTTTTTTCCTCATCCCCAATAGATGGCAGTGCTCTTCAACCTATTGAGTTATGGACCTGTTTTCAAATGATTTATCTTTAATACAAAAACATCCCACAGGCCCCTAACTGAGGGGGGGAGGGGGGACCCTTCAGGAGGTCATTGTCCTTTTATCTGGCAGTTTCACTTAATCTACCTGAATAATGCAACACATAAACAAGAAATTAATTCATGTTTTTTTTTTTTATTCCAGTTTTCCCATTTATTTGTACATATATGCATATATTTATATATTAGCAACAATGACGTTTATGGTAAACGGATGAATAGAGGTTGTTTTCATCTTAGTTAAAAGTGTACGGTAACAGTCTTATCTAACAAAACGCCAGTCATTATCAGTTTAGCTCTCTGTTTACAATTAAATATGCACAAAGCAAAGTCTACATTTATTTACAATCACAGCCGGCCAGGTGCCGTCCGTATACATTGAGCTGAACGCAGGATAATTACATCCCGTCACTGCCCGAGTTACAGGTCACTCTGGTCCGAGCTCAATCGAGACTAACATGACTGTAATTAAAAGTTACATAACAGACTCTATTAAGTTGCTCTGCAACCACATCAAACACTCATGACATTAAAAACGCTCCTGCACACAATTACTGATGGATGAGCATTTCAAAGCTTTAGAAAGGATTAAGAGAAGTGTTGTGAGGGAAATCTGACATGGGGGATTTTAATTTCCCCTGGAATACAATTGCTGAGTTATTACTGGTACAGGGAACACCCATCTGGTCAACCAAATCAGGGCACATCCTGGTTGGTGGAAATACACATAATTCATATCTCAAACTGACACCTTGGAATCTGTTAAAAATGACAAGGGTTTTAGTGCTCTCAAGCTGAAAACTATTCAGTGTATGTTCATGTTCTACACACTGAAGGAAGATAAGAGCTTCACCCAAAAATGAAAATACTGTCATCATTTGCTCACCTTCATGCCATTTTAAACCTGTATGACTTTCTATCTAGCCAGGACAAATTTGAAGAATGTCAAGAGTGCTTTTTCCATAATGGCGACAAACCGGTCAAGCTTAAAAAAAAGACAAGGAAAATTGTAAATGTGGTCCATATGACACATGCACTGCATTCCAAGTACACTGAACCCATATGTTGACTACAAGAAGTTGCGTTTGTTTCAAATATGGCACGTGTCAAGTTGGGTGTCATTGGTTTTTCATGTCGAGGCAGGTTTGATTTTTAGCAAATAACAATGTCTTTCCAATCCAAACCTGTATGACTTTTTTTTTTTGTATGAGTTATTTTGAGAAATTTCCATGTTCTTCAAAATATCTTCTTTTGTGTTCCACAGAAGAAAGTAAGTTCCACAGGTTTGGAACGACATGAGGATGAGTAAATGACAGAATTTCCCTTTGAATATTAGTCTGTTCCTCGCACAGTTACAATAGGGCTTCAGAAGACTTTGAATATAGCAAATTAATCTTAAGGACCACTTTCATAGTGCCTAACATTAACAGTCCCCATTTTGAAAAAGCACTCTACACATTCTGCAGTGTTTGTTGGTCTTTTGCACAGTTTGAAAGAACATGAGGGTGAGTTAATGACTGAATTTTCCAAGTTGAGAAATGACAGCGTTCCACAGGCCTCTCAAGGCAAACTGCCTACACACTGAAGGAAGGTCTGCAAAAGATCATTAAAATCAATAAGAGCATCTAAATCAAGACCACAGAAGGACAGCTCAGAATTATAAATATCTATACAGAAATAAACCTTCTTGATGCTCTTCACTGGCTCCTTTCCTCTCCCTGGAGGCCACCGAATGTTCACGAAGACTGTCACAGCGCTCAAAACTCCCAGCAGGTACAGAGTCAAGATTTCTTTCATTCAGCCTGTTCCCAGTCCCTTAGCCAGAACAAAAGCTCTCTTATGTCTGTCTGTTTCTCCATCTCTCTCATCCACAGTGCACTTCAGATATTTCCCAGGTGTGAGCGGTGGAACGCCTATTTATACACTCAGCACTGGGGCAGGTAGTGTGAAAATGGGGACATCGGAGCTCCCCCTCCTAGGGCAGACGGCTCTCGTAGCATATTCCTGGCTTAGCACCATTGACGAAGCTATCTTTCCCAACCGAGTCCTCAAAAGTCAGTGATTCTCAGAGTATCCTTCTGCCTTTCCTTGCCAGACATGGAATGTGGGCAAATAAGACTATATTCACAGAGTGTATTATACTTCAAAACATTACGCTATTTATTGTGTCTAAAAGGAATAAGGATGTGAATGATCTCGGACTAAAACCTTCATCTTGGTGACATTCTTCTCAGCATTGTGGTCATGATAAATTAAGTCAAAAGTGCATTTATTGCAACAAACTGTCGTTCTGCAACATATCTAGGCCACAAACTTAAAAACTAAAGAAAAATCCAAAGCCCGGGAAGCTTGTTATATTCCAGTGACTGCTCAAGCCGGGTGAGAGCAGGGATTAGTGGAAGCTCAGTGAGGACACAAGCCTCATGACAAAGGGAATAGCGATGATGATGATGACGATGGTTAGTGAGGACACACAGAGGCAGAGAAGTGCCGTCATCCGTCCAGCTCAGTGTCCGTGATCTCCGGCCCTTCAGTCCATAATGAATTGCACGAATGTGACAGGAAACGCTCCTCTTCTCATTGGCTCTCCCTCAATGTGGCCCAGCTACAAAACAATCAGGAGAAAGTGTGTTAGAAATGTTAGAAAAAGAGATAGGCTTTTTTGTGTGTGTGTCATTATACCAATACAACCGATAAAGCTGATTTAACCAGTGTTGTAATTATAAACTGAAAATATTTTTAATTATTTTTGTTAATATAAATAAGGCTGAAATAAAATGATCAATATTAGATGAAACATGTAAACTTAAAATAACTTAATTGAAAATTAGAAATGTTGAAAAGTTGAAGTACTAAAATTAAAAATATATCAAATATTTGAACCCACTGAAGCACATTCATATGTAAATACCACTGAAGTCACACAGGGACACAGAGATTTGGGGATTTGGCTGTACCATTGAAGAGCCTCCAAGGAGAATGACTAAACACAGCCAGTGGAAACGCAGGTGATTGGCTGAATACAGACCACTTGTTTTCCAGCAAGAGACCCTGAACCAGACCGCGGCCCTCAGAGAGTTTACTTATTAACAACCAGCCAGTAATAGAAAGGGAAATACAGTAAACTCACTTTTCCTCTCTGGTTCTCTCTCTCATACCACTGCTACTATATAAAGTGAGTGATCTACATAGAGTTGAAGTCTAGTGTGCAGCAGTCAGGATACTCACCCACCACTCCTGGTCCTCCTCACCATCCACCACGATGACCTCTCCCTCAGAGAACGTCAGCTCGTCTGGATTATCAGCCACACAGTTATACATGGCCTTCACGCGCTTCGGCTTCTGTTTGCCACACACCGATCAGGTTTGGAAACACAAGAACATGTAACTTAGCATCTCATACACAGTAAATATGTTATGTAAATATGGCATATTAGGCGGTATCCATCATGAATTCACTTGATTCACGTGTCTGGAATTTCCTCTAGTGGTTAAACATACCAGGTAGGTTTTCCTGGGCATGTGGGTAGCAGGCAGAGTTTGACCAATGGTGTTTTGGGGGCCTCCAGGAACTTCTTTAGCTGTTTATAAAAAAAAAACAGGAAATGACATCACTGTCAGAATTGCCTTTTCAATACAATAATGGCCGCAAGCCTTTATTAAAACAATCAACTTACAGTTAACATGATTTCTGTGACATCTACCTGGTCTCTCGATGGATCCAGAGCGCATCAGTGTGCTTTTACTGACAGTTTTGTCCGCGCTGCAACCAACAAAAAGAAGAGATGTGAATACTGTGTTCAGGTCTTGTAATATTGAGTACTAAAAGAAACGATATTTAGACTCAGGTCATGCTCAGATGAGCGCCCTACTTGTGTCGTCCTCTGGCACTGTGTGTGTGAATGAGGACTTGAATAGGAATTAATGACCTGGTAAATCAGAAAGTTCCCTATGGGCATTTTCCACCTCTGCGTCCAGATAAGGACACGCTCACCAAACACTGGAGAAAGTTCCACTCAAGGACTAGCGGCTAACCGCGGCTATAATGAGTCTGTGTTGTCCTATAGGGCAGGACTGTCAGAGTAAAGGGCATATGTGTGTGTGCATGTGGTCATGGGTTATTTAGTATTCTGACCTTGTAGCCCGGTTGATGTTCTGGCCAGGAGGACCGTGTCCAGGTTTGGGTTGTATATTCTTGGCCTCCATCATACTGGCAGTTTTAGTCATAGGAGGGGGAGCACCACTGGGCACAAGAACTGCAGAGACCATCAAATAGATGCAATTATGTTAAACATAAACAACTCACAATTAAAAAAAACAAAAAACGTTTCAATATTTTATGTTTGACAGTATTGGTAGCAGGGTTCCCGCACGTGAATTTCCATGACTTTCCAGTTTTCTGGATAAAGATGTATATTTTTATATAAAAAAATGTCACACTTTAGTTGAGGGTCCGATTATTAACTACGACCTCAATAAACTCCTGAATTACTGCTAATTAATAGTTAGTAAGATAAGTTTATAGGATTAATTAGAAAATTCTACATTTCTGTAATCCACAATTATGTATATATTTGCCATTATTTTTAATAACTATTTGCCTTTGTTTTGTGTTTTTCTTGTTTTAAAAGTTAAGAATATTTATGTTTTATTTTGTTGCCTGTTTGTATATATATATATATATATATATATATATATATGACTTCACAACCTGAAGTTGTTTTTGGAAATATGAAAATAACCAGAATTTTTGAAGCCTGATACCTGGTATTGGTTCATGAACATCAATTAGGCTATGTAATAGACAAACTCAACTCACAAACACAGCATAACCTAATTAATATTCATACGTTTAGACACCGCCATGACATCACAAGCAGCTGATCCAGGATCAATCAAAGAACAATCTGACTCAAATCTAATCTTAACACAAAGCACCACATGAAACAGAAGCGCTCTGCCTCGAGCAAAAGTTCATCCACTCATTCATGTACAGCCAACTCACGGGAAGTGGATGTGACCCGTAAGGGGGGCGCTGGGGGGTGCATGTTGGGGGGGTCAGAGGAAGATCTCTGCCTGCCGGTCAGATCTAGGGAGCCAGGCTTCCAACCGGGCGATCCCTGAGCCATTCCAGCAAGACCAGACGGCTGTACTGTGGGAAGGAGAAGAGAAGACGAAAAAAAGATTAAATGTGAGATGAAAAGAGAGGACAGCGCTTTTGTGAACTCTTTTTCTGGACTTTGGTCCTGCTCCAGACCTGCAGAGATCCATTATGCATCTAATTCCATTAGTGTCTTTGAGAAAACCGCTCATTGTGAAGTATGTACCAGAGGGACTCAAACTATGGGATTCACTTCAAAGCCTCACTCATCTTGTTCTAACACAGAAATCAGTGAAACTCTAATTCCACCAATCTCCTGTTTACAGGCATCTCCCTTATGTCATCTTAACAGACCTGTAAGTCCTTGTGAACATTTCTGAAAGCGTTTGAAAGACAGCCAGCGTTTGAGCTCATAACGGCTCCCTGTCCAGAGACTTTGGGAGCGCACATATAGGTCAGAATCTTCACACGGCCGTTGCCATGGAGCTCTGCAGTGTAACTGGGTGAGGGTGAGAATACAAGAACAGGTCAAAGAGATTTCTGCCATTTTAAGACCTGCCATTTGTGAGGCTAAAAATACAGCAGCCAGATGTGGCCTGAATGTGATCAAACAGAATTAGTGACTCATTGAATCATTTGCTTTTTGTGTATGTTTAATATATTTTTCATTTACAATTATAAATATTAACAAAGTGGATCCAGCAATGATTTAAAAAAAAGGTTGAAGTAGGTCAAATGTATGCTAGACATTTTATATACACTTACCGGCCACATTATTAGGTACACCTATTCAACTGCCCGTTAACACAAATATCTAATCCAGCAACTCAATGCATTTAGACGTGGTCAAGACGATCTGCTGAAGTTCAAACTGAGTGTCAGAATGGGGAAGAAACTTGATTGAAGTGACTTTAAACGTGGCATGGTTGTTGTTTGGGCTGGTCTGAGTATTTCAGAAACTGCTGACCTACTGGGATATTCACGCACAACCATCTCTAAGGTTTACAGAGAATGGTCAGAAAAAGAGAACATATCCAGTGAGTGGCAGTTCTGATGGTGAAAATGCATTGTTGATGTCAGAGGTCAGAGGAGAATGGCCAGATTGGTTCAGCTGATAGAAAGGCAACAGTAACTCAAATAACGAGGTCTGCAGAAGAGCATCTCTGAACACACAACACACCGAAACTTGAAGCAGAACGACTACAGCAGCTGAACACACACCAGGTGCCATTTGTCAGCTAAGAACAGGAAACTGAGGTACAATTCACACAGGTTCACTAAAATGGGATAATAGAAAAAAACGCCTAGTCTGATTCAGAATTTGGAGTAAACAACATGATAGCATGGATATTTCCGGCAGGATAATGCACCATGTCACAAAGCTCAAATCATCTCAGACTGGTTTCTTGAACATGACAATGAGTTCACTATACTCAAAGAGCTTGCACAGTCACCAGATCTCAATCAGGATATTCACATCATTGAAGTGCAGCCGACAAATCTGCAGCAACTACGCGATGCCATCATGTCAATATGGACAAAAATCTCTGAGGAATGTTTCCAGCACCTTGTTGAATCTATGCCACAAAGAATTAAGGCAGTTCTGAAGGCAAATGGGTCTATTTCTTCTCTCAATCAGTGTTTTTTCTTTCATCTGAGTGAAATGTAAAGTACCTAAATTTCGGGGTGGTAGAGGCGGAGCAGAGGTGGACATGGTGACCGGTGAGTTGGTGTTGATAATGGTCCCATAGGTCTCGTTGTTGACCAGGTTGGGCACGAACCGCTGCTTGTCTTTGACCATGTCTCGAGCGTCTCGTGCCAGGCTGGCCGGACTGGGCTGAAGGGAGTTACTGCCCGGTGTGTAGCAGCTGATGGGCCTCTCGTCCCGCCGGTGAGGACTGGACTGTAGACACAAAGGTCATAAGTGGGACTGGGTAAACACATTGAATATTAAGAAAAAAAAAAAAAATCAACATTTTAACTATTGAGATGATTACAAAGCACTTATTATTTGGTCAATTTAATATTTGGACATTAGCAAAATATGCGCTTTGAAATGCGGAATCAGTTCAAACTATCTAAGCGAACTTATTAAAAATAATCCAATATAATTCTTTATTGTGTTAATTTAGTTAAAACAGCATTGAAACCATGCCTTGATTTTTACTATATTTTAATCTACTCTGCCACAATAACTATTTGATTGAAAATGAAATATTACTAAATATGTACACACACTAAATTAGGCATTAGCTAATACTAAATATCTACACATATACACACAAATATATTAGTCAAGCAAAATCTAACCAAAATACTTCTCCTTAATGAGTTTTTCCTCACCTTCTCATCCAGATCTTCATCACTCTCGTCCAGGTCTTCATGCTGAAGTCTCCACTCGTACTCCACATGCACATGAGCATTGAACTTCCCTGCAAGTGCCTGGTTCAGCTAAAAGAGAGACAAGCATACCATAAACAACATCTTACCATCTAGGTCAGTTATCTCGCATATAGATCTATATGCATATATATCTCTACAAGAACTTTGTATGTACAACATGAAAGCTCACCAGTTCCTCACACTGCAGGTGTTTGAGTCGCCTGGCGATGTCAAGCGGGGTCTCGCCAGCCTCATTAGCTAAACATACACAGAAACACATTTCAAGAGGAGGAGACACTGGTTTGATAAATTTTAGAAAGTACCACAGTCGCCAAGCCGGAAAGAATGAGGTTCCCAACACATTCTGTACTCTTGGCTTCCTGTGCTGAATTTGACTTTACAGACAAGACAAAGCCAAGTCGATCCAGACAGCTTGCTCACAAAAGACGCTGGCAAGGATCTGAGAGAGGAGATTCCCTGGCACAGATTCACCCACCCACATACATACACACGCAGAACCGCTAGGCCACAAATGACTCCCTGTTATCTTTTCTTCCCATTCTTGGTGGACAGATTGTTAATAACAGAACAACAGAATTACAAATCACCACACTAACTTTTCCCAGCAGTCAAAATAAGGACCCTGGGAATCCTTAGAGACATCATGAAAGGGATCCCGACAATATGTCACACCCAAACTTCCCGTTTCAACAGGGACTACAGGAGATTTGATTTGCTGCATACCGATGTCTATAGAGGCTTTTCCTCTCAGCAGAAGTTTGAGACACTCGCTGTTGTCCGTCAGGCAGCAGTAATGCAGCGCTGTACTTCCTTTAGCCGTTTGCTTATCCAAGTTTAAACTGAGGGGAGAAACACACAATTTTTGCCTGTTTAGAAAACATTAAATCTCAATTTTCCATTCCAGGCACAGCTATAATTGCCTCTTTAACATTCAAAACCAGCATTGGTCGAATCAATGACAAAAAAGCCGCTCATTCAGATTTAGCTGGATAGCATCAGTCAGCACTTGGTCAGCAAAGAAGGGAAATAAACTCGGGAAAGGTGTTTTCCAGCCTCTGCTCGGCTGTCTGAGTCTTGCCTGTTCTGGGTGAGGAAGTCTATGATGTGAAGGGAGGTTCTGTCCACCAGTCTCACGGCCAGATGAAGGGCTGTCTCACCTTGTTCCTATCACACCAAACAAACAAACAACATGACATTTATACAGTAGCTTGGGTTTGTGCATAAGAGCCACTCATGATCGAATAGACTATGATATTTTGGGCATATCGCGTATATGTGAATTAACCATGGGTACTTCTCTACAGAACACTTTTGTAATCTTTCGTGAAAATGTGGTCTGTTCGGTTTTATTTAATGTCACGTATTCATGTGAAGGAGTTTTGCATGTTCTCCCTTTTCCTCCGGGTTCTCCGGTTTCCCCCAATCCAAAAACAAGCCGTATTTAGAACTGGAGAAGCTAAATTGTCCGTAGTAGGTGTGAATGCGTCTGTGTGTGAGAGTCCCAAGTCACATAATGGGCAGGGTTGGGGAAAGACCTGGCGACCTACCCCGGAAAAATCATCGGCAAGAAAATTCATGGACATCTCGCATATGGCGAGAGAATCACCAAGAGTTGGATACGACTGAAATGGTAAATGAATAATGATGACGATTCATGTGAAACTTAAATATTTATTATACTCAAAAGCACACAAATGTTCTGCAGTTAAATGCTAAATATTACTGAATACTTGTTTGTCATGTTTACAAAAAATGTCCTCCAAAATATCACATTAATATTAAATGAGTAAGAGATCAGATTCAAATAGTGCAATATATATATTAAATGCCAATGTATTAGATAAATCCAAAAAAAGAAGAAAAAAAACTACTGTCATTTAATAATAAATGAGTAAGGGACCACATTTAAATTCAAAACACAAGTACATTTTTTATTATTTATTTTTATTAATTTTTTATTAATGAAGTAATTTTATTTCAAAGTATAAATTAAATCCACATTATCTATACACATACATACAGTCGTGGTCATAAGTTTACATACACCTTGCAGAATCTGCAAAATATTAATTATTCTAACAAAATAAGAGGGATCATACATGTTATTCATTTTTATTCAGTGCTGTCATGAATAAGGTTTTTTACATAAAAGATGTTTATTTTGTATGATCCCTCTTAGTTTGTTAAAATAATTAACATTTTGCAGGTTCTTCAAGGTGATGTAAACTTTTGACCACACCTGTATATACACATATACACACACACATATATCCATCCATCCATCCATATATAAAATTTTATTTTTTCACCAAAAAATGTGCATTTAATTATTATTTTATATAATTTTTATTTTGGTATTTTAACACAAACTATGATCACCATGGTAAATGTTTTAAAGGAAATAACTGAATAACTCTTATCAAATCCGAGGAAAGATAGTAACAGACTCACATGGCCATTGGCCAGAGGAATCGGCTCCATTAGGTCGACCCCCTCAGCGTACACCTGAATGAGAGAGAAAATATCCCGGGCCTTCACGGCATCACAGAGCGTGTGCAGTTTCGACAGCGCGTCAGGGCACTTCTTACGAGCAAAGCGCTTCTCTGTGTACTTGGCCATGATGAAGTCTTTCCTCGCCTGCCTGAGGCATTAAAAGGAAATTAAACAAGAATGAATTTGCACAAAAATACAACATCAGTGATCACAAATTCCCAAAGAGAAACTTTGGCTTACATGTCACTGGCTGGGTTTGGTTTGATCACGTCTTCTGCCGTCAGACAAGCTTCCATGATCTCATTAAATCCAGCATTCCCCACGTTCTTGGCCAGCTAAACACCACAACACACAGATGCACGCAAACACACGCATAAAATCAAAACAAAACTAATTGCATTTAGCAACTCTAAAGTACCAACAAAAGCATTTACTCAGGGTTCATTTGATCTGTTTTGTTAATTCATAATATCCCAATCAGCCAAACAATGTCTCTTGGCACTCAATCAGACACCCGAGGCTTTTTCACTGTGGCTAATAGTTCTGCAGTCTTGTGTAATTGCTTTAATGATCCTAAATTGCTTGCCAAAAAAGCTTTGGGCTGAAATCATGCATGTGGAATAACTCCCAAAGAGCCCAAGTGATTTAAGCAAACCCTATAAAAATTCCAAGCATGAAGGCTGAATTTAAAGAATCCAGCATAAACTAAATAAATAAACCCAATATTAGGCTAACAGCAGCAGTGCTGGGGAATCTGTGCAATCAAAGATCAAGCACTAACCAAGAGCTCGGAGGTGCTGAGAACATCCAGAGTTAGAGACTGGATTCTGGAGTAGTGCACACCCAACTCCCGGTGGATCCCTGAACATTCGATACAAGTCAGGATGCCCAGGTTGGTGGAGAGCCACGTGGGACCTGAGGGAGAACGAGAGAGGAAAAAATACTTTAATAGAAGCTGTCAATCAATAATGTGTAACGTCGAAATGGAATTTAAAAGATGAAACAGCTAATCCTCATTTCCCACAATGAATGTCAAATAGAGCTTTATGTACAGTTAGCACACATACTCTAAAATCTGAATCTACTGTAGCTTGCAACATTTCTTGATCCCAAAATATCCAGAGGTGTTAAAAAAAAAAAAAAAAAAAAAGCATAATAATGATGATGATGATGATGATGATGATGATGATGATAATAATAATAATGATAATAATAATAATAATAAAAAATGAACATTATTGTATTAATTAGAATAATAAACAAATGTTGTTGATATCATTGTTATATTACATTATTATATTTTATAAATTGATCAAATAAATGTTATATAATGAGGTACTTTTGGGAAATAAACAAATAAAATTACATTATATAATAATAATTATTATTATTATATTAATTCGAATTTTAAATTCTACCATATTACCATATTCAATTTAATTACATACATTTTTATTATTTTTTGTAGTATTTATTATTAGTTTTAAACAAATACTATTATATTAATTAGAATTTTTAATTCTATCATATTACCATATTTAATTTAATTAGTCTATTTGTATAATTTTTTGCTGCATTTATTATTATTATTATTAAAAAATAATAATAATGAATACGTTATAAGTATTGTTATCATTATTGTATTAGATTATATTTAAAACATTTATTAAATTATATAATTATTTTATTGTTGTATTCATTATTATTATTTAATTAATGTAATATTTAATAAATATTAAATAAATGCTGCTATTATTATCATCATCATTTTAAAATGACATTATATTTAATAAATCAATTAAATTATATAATAAATAAATGTTATTACTAGCATTATTGAAATACATTATTATATGTAATAAATTAATTAAATTGTTCATTATTAAACAATAATAATAATAATAATAATAATAATCAGCCTTATTGTGGCAGTTTCTTTTCTTTTGACAGGTTGTTTTGTTACGCAGGGCTTTTTCTTTCCTGACAGGTCCAAACAGAGCAGCGTATGCAAATTCAATCATTTTATCAGAGTTCCTTTACTACCAACTTCCGCTTTGTTCTTCCTGTGAGACAATTCAAAACAGCCCCCCTCCCTCTTTCTCCACTTCCTCCTTCCTGTCGATGTCCAGGTTACTCACCGGGAGCTCCACAGTCACAGCAGACGTCGTTCCCCGCCATCCGCTTGACCTCACCCAGGATGGCCTTGGTCAGCTCCTGCACAATGTTGTTCTCGCCAACATGCTGGTCTCCCTTAAAGGCGTTGTTGAGCGCCTCCTCCTTGCTGTTCTGCAGAACTGAGATCCATCTGAGAAGAGACGCGCATGGTTAACGCAAAAGCTGCAGTATTTTGTAGTTACTTTGAGTTACTCTAGAGAATGTCATATGACAGGTTTCAGGACATGACAAGGACGCACAGCACACACAAACACACTAACATTTGACACTCTGGCTCATCCTCTGCCTGGAAATGATACGTTCTGTCATCTAAGAGTGAAAGAAAAAGAGAAAGACTGTGTTAGATCAAAGGACAAATAGAACAAAGTGACTAAAAGATCTGCCCTATATTTTGAGTACAACTCTGAGCAACAATCACTTTTCACACTAATTTGTACCAAAAAGGTCCAAATGTTATTATATATTTTTTTGTCGCAAACAGTTGTGATATCTTACATGAAACACTACAAATAGACAGCACTGTCATTAGGTTGTAATAAACATTGTACGTTGTCCTGGCAAGTTTGATCCAACTTAACTGGCTTGTATAACATTCATACTTTATGTCCTATGAAATTTCCATAAATGTTAGTATTGTTTATACACCATTATAGTATTCATTTATTATTTATTAGTAGTGTTTATCAATATTCTGAATTTTAGTTTATGTATTAGTCATTTTAAAGTTTAGTTTGTTTTTTAATATTTTTTATTTAGCTTCGATTTATTTTTATTTCAGATTCTAGTTTGTCATTGTATTGCTTAAACTTAAAATTTTATTTCAGTTATTTGTTTAAGTTTTTTATCTAATATTTATAATTTATCTTATATTTTGTTCAGCTTGAATTCAATTAACAAAAACGTTTTTTAATAGTTTATAAAATTAAAAAAAATCTACAGATTTCATTTAATAGGGTTATTTAAGAGAAATATATCTGAAGAACCTTTTTTTTTGCACTGTTTACATTTACATTCTGTACCATTTGTTTACACTAGTTTATATTTTTGGTATGGGTGTGTGTGTGCACTTTTCCAATGAGAGACTACATTTCGTTGTATAACTATACAATGACAATAAACGTATTCATTTCAATTCAATTCTACTGAGGAAGAAACGCTTGCATTTCCCTCACAAGAGTGCCACTGTGAGAATCTATTTGGAATGAGGAAAACTGGAAAAAAAACATAAGAGGATGGGGCAGGCAAGATAAGCTCAAACTCTCCCACTCATGGAGCGACACATAAAACTGAACTTGTTTTTCTCTCTGACATTAGTTTCCTGTGGTTAGATGAGATGTTAAAGGAAGCACAGGAACATGGGAGAAAGTCCCTCAGCCAGGGTCACTGTTTCCTCAGCCAATATTTCCTCATAGATAACAACAACAACACAGTTCAACATTCTCAGCCCGGTCTTTAGCAGCCAGGCTTTAACTACGTTTTACAGATCTCCCAAATCGGATTTATAAACATGTGTGTGAAGTAACTGTGACGGGTGTAACCGTACGGGAGATGAGGTCGAAACTTTTCTTCTCCTCTGGGTTGTGCTTCACCTGACAGGTGAGAAGATTGAGTTTGGCAGGAGGTCTGTTAGCCTGAGACAGAGAAACCAGAGAGAAGAGGAGAGAGAGAGAGAGAGAGAGAGAGAGAGAGAGAGAGAGAGAGAGAGAGAGAGAGAGAGAGAGAGAGAGAGAGAGAGAGAGAGAGAGAGAGAGAGAGAGAGAGAGAGAGAGAGAGAGAGAGAGAGAGAGAGAGAGATAACATTTCAGTTACAGATAACATTCAACACATTACACTATCCTAATACCATGCTTTAGTGTTTAACTCAAGGATGAATCCCATAAAAACTATCAAGAAAATGGAAAATGTACAGGTCAGTTTTTTTCGATTTTTGCGTTTTGTCGCGTCCAGTGTAGAGAGTCTCAAGCTGTTGCAGTATGAAGCGACAACTGTAGTGTCGGTGTAGACATGGTGTGATACTAAAAAAAGTCTCATTACTATAATGCAACAAATTATGATTTATTATTAACTGTGAAATATTTATACATAATGGTTGGATTTGTTGTACTGGATTTAATTTATACTGATTACATTTTTATTTTTACATTGCACTACAGTATATTTTTTACTTAAATACAGGAAAAACTACACTCTTAAAGTAATGAGAATCTAACAAGAATAATTACTCGAAAAGAACATTCCAACTCGCACACAAAAAAAACCTAATGGTCCTTAAACAGGATTAATTTTCGTTGTGCAATATTTTGTTTATTTTTTCTATTTCTATTTTTCCAATATTTCACATTCACCTTTATAAATCCCTTCAGAAATGTACGTGTATTTGGCTTTTTTCGTACATATACAAAATTGTCATAACTCAGCAGTTAATTGCTGCCCTAATTTAAAGTGATAGTTTACCCAAAATGTTTTATTCTGTCATCAATCACTCACCCTTATGTCGTTCCAAACCCGTAAGACTCGTTCATCTTCAGAATACAAATGAACACGAGAATGAACCTCATTGGTTCTTACTGAAGCTCAAACTTGTTGCGTAACACGAGAATGAACCTCATTGGTTCTTGCACGTCAAACGAACATTCTTGAGCATCCATTTCCCACAACTGATGTGTGAGTTGATGAATGTTTAAATGTCGTTCCAAACCCCGAAAGTCTTACAGGTTTGGAACGACATGAGAGTGAATGATTGATGGCAGAATTTTCATTTTTGGGTGAACTAACCCTTTAAATGATCAGCCACAGCAAGAACATGCTGATGTTTCGCAATAAGACCACAGATTTAAAAGCTCCAGTAAAAGGTGTAGAACAAAAACTGTTGAATTCCTCTTTTAAACTACACTTCCTGTAATCCTCTCGCCAGTTGTCTTGGTCTTCAAATCTGAACAGCACTGAGGCCAAAGGAAATGGCTCTAGAAAATACACTAGAATGACTAATGATGTTCACCAAGTGGCTAAAAGCCTACTGAGTTAGCACTGCACTAATGAGGAAACTGCCCTGATTTATCAAAGATAATTTCAACTACCCAGATGTTAGTTAGTGAATGTACAAGCATATGAGCACGGAAACCAATCAGATATGAAGAAGGTCAGATGCGGTTACGTACCGTCCCGTGCGAGATGGTCAAATAACCGTTCTTCACTGTGCACTTTCTCTTCTGCCACACTTTCCGCAACCTGAGGAAGGAGGCAGGAAACAGTAAAAGTCACATCAGCATACAACCAAGATTTAAACACCTCCACTGCTCTAAATACATGATCAATTATGCAGGATCATGGACTTTAGTCGCTGTAATGAGTGTGCATTAACTCACTAATATAGCATTTTAATGCACACTCTGTTATGTGATGCCAAAATATGATTACCCATCGCTCTTCTTGTAAAGGTTCCCGCTGCGCTCCGTCCCGTGTTCTTTGTTGCCCTGAGGCTGGTGTAGACTGTAGGTGGCGCTCTGTCTAACCTGTGAGTCCTGTGAGGAGATGCAGATATGTAAGTGTATTCTCTGTACACACAGCAGCAGTGAACCACTGGCATGTTGTCACTCCAGTGAGGAAATGGGAGCAGTGGGCTTCAAGCCTCTCCAGGGAGCTGAGCTCATTTGGAAACGCACTGTTTTGGAACACAAGGCTCTGAGCCAGTAATGAGAACGCTTCCATTTTAGTACTAATGTTTTGAGTTGAGCGAAAGAAAATGCGCTGTATTCTGACGGTGTGTGCTGTAAAAAGCTTGGTTTAATCTGCATTGAATGTTTTTTCTTCTACATTTTGTAAACAAAAGGCAAATGCGCAAATATGTTCATGTATACCAAGTAGGCACTTACTCTCCTAGACTTCGTTGCCAAAGGTCGGTAGCATTAAAGAAAAGAAGAGAGCATTCTTTAGACAGGTTATTCATACATTTTGCACACCAAACTGAAAACAACACTCCTACATACGAATACATTGAATGCATCCAACTCCAAACTTTGGGTAATACCAATAGCCAGTTATTTGTATGTTATGGTTGATAATCAATCAATCCCAAAAAAAAAAAAAAAAACACAAACACTTAAATTCAGGGGGGGGGGGGGGGATATGCTGCTTGAAATGGGAAAAAAAACTGTCAATGTCATCCAAATAAGACTATGTTGCCTACTGAAAAAATTAGGCAGTTTTATTAAAATTAATAAAAAAAATATTATTAGAATAAAAAAAAAAACACATGATCACAAATATATTGTGTAATCCTTTAGTAAACAAGGCTGTCAAAAATAATATAAAAATAAAAAAAATAATAAAATAAAATGAAATGAAATAATAAAATAAAATACATTGTCAGAAACCACATGATCACAGATAATTGTACACACCTATAGTAATAAACACAGTCAATAAATAAAATATATAGGTTGAAAACACTATGATCCCAGATATATTGTGCACTCAATAAACATAGTTATAATAAACAGGGCTGTCAGGTGTAACCTAGTAGTGCAATAATAAGATGGCGGGACAAATAAAACTCTTAGTTGTTCACGTGGAGTTAAGAGGATTGTTAACTTCTGATTATTTGCATTGAGATTATATGTGTGTAATCTCTTAATGTCTGTAATCATATATGCCAAAGCTACTTGCTCAAGAAAACACTTAAATGTCTCGAGACTGATTAAAGCTTAAAGGTGCTCTACAAGGCGCGATGTCACGCGTTTTTTAGGTCAAACATTTTTTTTGTCACATACAGCAAACATCTCCTCACCATCCGCTAGCTGCCTGTCCCCTGAACACACTGTAAAAAAACACTGTCTCTGTAGACACCACAGGCTCCACAAACGGCAAGAAAAACAAACTGGGCTCACCTGCACCACGAAACATAACAAACTGTTCCAGCCAATAAACGACAAGAATGATTTGGGGGTGGGGTTTGGGGTTTGGGGTTTAGTGCACGGATGAGGAGGAGGGAGGGTCTAGCTAGCCTCCGTTTTGTTTGACAATACCTTGAACGTCAACAAGAAGTGACGTCACCCAACATCACTTAGAGCACCTTTAAGGCATACCAGTCAACACTCCCGTTTTCACCTGTTCAGTTTTGCAAACTGTAGCCTACTCACAGATTTGTGGCCTATACCTTATTGTAGAAATCTGTTTTTCTGTATATTGATTTGTTGTGTATTGTTAAGATGAATACAACTGTCTTAACTGAATTTTTCTATGATTTGGCGATGGGGTGTGTAATGTATAGATGACATGAAATCGCACGTGGTTGAACTGAAACCCCCCAAGGTCTCCCGTATTTTGGTACCCAAATGTTGACAGGTATGGCTTAAGGGTGAGAAAATCGGCAGTAAGATGATGCGGTAGAGGTTGATCACCAGTTCAATGCAATGTTTACTGAGAGAAGAGCTGAGCAGAAGTTAAACATTTTAATCGATACACATCAAACGCATCACAGTGCACTGTGAATCGTGTTGTGGTTTTTCTATGGCGGTGAATTGTGAGAGATTTGATTGGAGAAAGGACTAACCTCCTTCTGCTCCACTTGCAGAGATGTCTTTAGCACGTCCCGTAACTGGGTTAGCTGCCTGCGTTCTTCATCTTGTACCTGTTTGATCTGAAGACATAATCAGAAGTGGAAACAGAAGTTTAAAATGAGAACTGATCTTGAGATCAGTGGTGTGAGCCACTTTAGGGCCCGGTATGGCAATGCTTCAGCTGTGAATCTCTCACCGAGTGCAAGTCTGTGGCAAGTTTTTCTATTGAGGGTTTGAGGTTGTCCACTGCTTTGAGACCATCCTGAAAGAAGCTATGACATAAGACAAAATGCCAGTTATTTTCTAAATAATTAAACACAGGCTCCATTTCGGTTAAAATTGAGGACTCAGTTGAGTCCACTGGACTCAATTGAGTTTGACAATGTATGGACAAAAAAAACAACAACCACTCTTTAGAACATTCCTCAGAATATTTTTGTTTGTGTTCCACAGAACAAAGAAAGTCATAGAGGTTTGGAACCACATATGGATGAATAAATGGTAAATGAGTTTAATTTCTGATTGAACTATCCCTTTAATTGCTTTAAACACCCCTTAAAATATAATAAACTAGTGAGCTGCCTAACGACCTTTTTTTTTTTTACGTTTTGCACCTTTTTATGCCCAAAAATGCTGTTTTAGGGCCAATACACACAGAATGCATTTTTGAAGGTCAGTGGAACAGTAAAAAAAAAGCAAGCTCTTGCAACGCCAGATACCCCACTTCCCGGGAGTCTCCTGCAATCTTTTTTTAAAAAGATTAACCATTTAATTTGTGGCCGCATTTTTAGACTGTGACACGCAAAAGATGCGAGACGCAAATGCAAGGGTTAAATATGTCCATCTTGCACGTGTTCACATAGAAAAACAATAGAAAAGTAGCGCAGTGTTCTGTGTGAACCGGCCCTTATGGTGGCCATTGTTTAATACAAACGTTGGCATGTGGCCAGACTTACTTGCACTGTGCATGAAAGTATTTGATGAGATTCTGGAGCAGGTCGACACCTTTCTTGATCTTGATTTCGTTGACTTTGAGGAGGTACTGTAACAAACCAATGGAGGAGACTGAAGCACACACTGCACAGGAAGTGACTATTACAGCACCATAATAGGATTCTCCAATGAAATTAGTCTCTTCTGACCTCACACATCTGAAGCTGAAAGAAACGCCGCTCCTTTTCCATCTCCTCTGCTATCTCCGCTCCACTGATCTCAGTCCGGATCATTCCGTGCTGTCGGGCGTGCTCTTTTTTCTCCTTCTCTATTTTAGAACTGCGCGAAACACACAGACGAACTTAAAAATTCGGACACACAAACACAAACACACGCACAGGAAACACTCATGCAGCAGGGCATTCTTTTCCATATGCTCCAGCGGCATATTGTACCCCACGTTACGGATGCAGCATTTCCTCTGTTGGGAAGGATTCCAGAGAGAGCCTCATGCGTTTGCTTTAGGCCTTTATACGCTCTCAGCTCCAGCGGCCGATCATGAAGCAGGCTGGCCATTTCTGGAACCTCTGCTTTCAGAGTTTGAAGCCTAGCATGGAGATGTGATCAGGAGATGGCTGGACACTAGAAGCCATTTCCAGTACAAAACATTTCTAGTCAGTGAAACTAGAAAAGGTAAAGGCAAAAAAGGATTGCGATAAAATGCATCAAGCGCTGAATGAAGTGATGTGTTAGCACGAGAAGCTGCCTCTGACAACATTTTTGATTTCTGTATTTTAGTGATGAGGAGAAGCCAGACTATTAACTTTTTTTTTTTTACCCAAAAATAAAAATACGTTTTAGGATGTTTACACGACTGATGTACTAAACATGGAAACGTTTTTCCTTGGTGTTTTTTTGTGTACAGACGTTAACATTGTAAAAATGATCCCCGTCCACACGGATCCGCGAAAACGACTAAAAACGCTGTATTATGCATGCCAGGCCAGTAGTTGGAGATGTCACTTTGTAAAGAAACATTGGAAATGCATGCACATGATGTCACCGTTTTCACAAATTTGAGTTTTTTTGAGACGATAATGGGATTATTCTCAAAACGCTGTTGTCATGTAAATGAACAGCCAAAACGCATACGTTTTCTGTATTAAGTTGAAAATGGTGTCGTGTAAATGGCCCCTTAGTGGTTGAAGGGATTGTTCAGCCAAACGAAAAAAAATGACTCACCCTCATGTCATTCCAAAACGCTATGCACTTCTATCCTCTGCAGAACAAAAAATATGTTATTTAAAAAATAAATCAGTTTTGTTTGGTTTTTGTTTCGTGCAATGAAAATCAATGGGGTTCAATGTTGTTTGGTTCTCAATGTTCTTCAAAATATCTTGCGTGTTTCACAGAAGAAAGAAAGTCATACAGCTTTGTTAGAACATGAGGGTGAGTAAATAATGAGAATTTTCCAGAAACCTGTGAATCTTTTTTTGCTTGAGGTATTACGTAAAAACTGTGTCTTTCAAACAGCAATGTCAAGTCTGATTCACTTTTGTGAACCTGTTCTAACACTTACTTAATGGTTCCAAAGAAAATTTTAATTCAGTGAACCGTTTCAGAAACTCGCTGACTAATTTGCACTACTCAATGTTTCCACAAGTCCATTGCAAGGGTTTCTTTTCTTCTTCTTCTTCTTTTTTTTTTTTTTTTTGTAGTCAAACATTTTTTGTGGCTAATTTCATTGCAAAAGCCAGGTAACAAAAACATTTTTAAATATGAAAGCCTATTTAATATTTTTTAAGCTAACGTTCTTCAAAGTAGCTTCCCCGACAATGATTACTTACAATGAGGTATTGCATCTGTACATCTGACAGATGGAAGAAATGAGTCTGAACAGACTCCCTCATGCCAGCACATCACTTCCACGGGTGACTGTAAAGAACAGTCCACCATTTTACTGAAAACAAATCATGTTCAATATCAAACCAGTTAAAAATAAATTAACATAAAATGGTGGAGTGTTGCTTTCATCTTTGGGAGAAAGAAACACACGCAAACGAAGTAAATATGAATCGTGATTTGATGTTTCCTGCTGTTCACCTGCTCTCTCGAGGCACCACATTATTAAATTTTTTTCATATTCTCTGACTATTACACAAACACAGCGAGATCTCTAGCATACTCATCAGCAGGACATTTGCACTAATGAAGCTTGCCACGCAAACTGCAATTTGCGAGAAAGCCGAAAGCTTTGCACAGACACAGAGATTGAAGAGAACTCAAACTGTAGTGGTGGTGACGATGAAAACCAGTTTAATGGAGTTAGGGCCAGTGTCACATTAGAGGCTGGTTTTGTTTCTTTCTGTCTGGAAACATGAAGGTATCGGTCACAATCAGACACCGGAGATTATATCCAGTGATGGGCAAGTGAAACATGTATTTGACTGAGCCAAACTGCCGATGATGGAAAACAGCAATGATATTTATAAAGACAGGACCATAAAAAGCACCTGCCTTTAAAGGTAAATCAATTAATCAAATGATGTGTTATAAGAAAATATATTACCCTTTCAGTAAAGAATGTCCCTTGCAGCTTGGGAAATATATAAGAAGTGCTCTATAAATGTCATACATTGTGGCATGCAGAACAATCAGTGTGATAGCATAGGATAGGAGTACAGGAAGTGAGGTGGTCACAATGACAGCTCATTATCCAGAGTGCTGGGCGGCACTGATCCCTCATTTTGACACTCGGGAAACTGATGCTTCCTTTCAGTTTGATTAATTTTCAGACTAAGATATAAACATAAGCAAACACGCATGACAGAAATTAATCAATGGTTTTAGATTATTTGAAAATGTCTTACACTTTAGTCTCATAGTCTTTCCAGGCTTTGTCAAAGGGCTTCTTGAGATCCTGCAAGAGAGAGAGAGAGAGAGAGAGAGAGAGGGAGAGAGGATTTTCATTAGACAAACTTATGACTCAACTTTTATTTTGACTTCCGCAGTGTAACCCAAATAACTAAAGAAAAACAGGCCACAGAGCTAGACGTTTTACTATCAGCATAATGTCTGGTCCAGGTTGTAGAATTTTATATTTTAATGTTTTTTCCTCTGAACATCATGATATGCCTTCAGCATTGCCATACAATTCAATGTTAGCTCACTGGCTGTGTTGAATGCATTGAGGAACATTAATGCACATTATCAAGATTGTTTAGACTGGATGCATCAGCCGGCCAATCAGATTGGAGCTTGTGTTTTGCACAAAAATGGCAATGCCGTCTGAGGCTTAGATTAGCAGAATAGTGGCATAAAATCACCACTCATTTGCCAAACTCAGTGTGCATCATCACGCATGATGTCATGCTCATAAAGAAAGTACCTGATATAATGCCAGTTGCTGCTTTTTGTAATGACATCATCTGAAAGCTTTAGGGAAATTCTCTGCTTGGACAAACAGAGCTTTCTGCAGCAGCTCTACCGAGAGTTTACACTAATAACAGAAGGCTGTGTTTGCAGAGGAACTTCCTAAGAGTCCTATGCACTCCGCTAATGCGCTTCCATAACAGATGTTACACGCAGCTTGAGTTTAGCAGAAAACAGTCTCATCTGTGCCAACAAAATGTCTCAGTAAGAGGAGTTTGACAAGAAAAATGAGTTCAAGTTCATCCAAACTTGAATCATTGTAATATGAATTAGAAGAGACAGGAAGTGTCGTGCCCATTCAAACAGAGGTGTGACGTGGCAATTTTTTTATTCAAATTACATAAATTATATATCTATACAGGGGGTTGAACAATGAAACTGAAACTCTGGCGAATATAGTGTTGGAGGTTTCATGCCTATATATGCTTCACCGATTTCACATTCCATCAGTAAGAGATGAACAATAGCACAGATGTACATAAAATATTGCAATCCACACAACATAATGGGAGAGTTCAACAGAGGACAAATCGGTGTGCATTTCGCTCATTTGCCGGGCTACAATATCATGGCATCCCCTACTGTGCTTGATGGATGCGTCACTGCCAGGGACTACAGAACCATTCTGAAGGACCATGTGCACCTAATGGTTCAAACATCGTACACTAAAGGTGGTGCCGTGTATCAGCATGATAATGCACCAATTCACACAGCAAGACTTGTGACAGAATGGTTTGATGAACATGAAAGTGAAGTTGAATGTTTCACATGACCTAAAATTCTTGAGACACTTTGGGGTATTTTGGAGAAGCAAGACAGAAAATGTTTTCCTCCACCAGCATCCCATTTGTGACCCTGCCATTGTTTTGGAAGACGATTATATTTCAACTTTTGCACCCAATTACATTACATATTATATAGACTACTATATTAGACACATTGTTTGAAGGAGGAGCATGGTGTAAGATGTGAAATAACTGACTAATAAAATAACTAAATTCGATTAATCGAATACTAAAATGGTGGTTAGATGCAGGTCTAGTCTGCTGCTGTTTTTAAGACCATTCTTGAGGTTTGAATTAGACCTTCATGGCTCATTACAGGAAAGATCTCAATCACCAAAAGGGCTGCTTCAGGATTCAGAGAATGACCTTTTAGCAATTTAGCCAATTCACTCATGAACATAGAAAAGGGACAGAGAGCAAGAGAGAGAAAGAGAGATGCACATTTCTGAATGCCAGTGACATTAAACACCGTTTTGAACTATAAATCATCATTCCTCACCACACAGCACCAGGGAACATGTCTCTAACAAGCTGAGTCACAATGCCATCACCTGGACTTTGAGACCACATCATCTATCAGCCAGAGGGGTCTAAAAAAGCTTGAGTGGGTGGGATTCACAGCTCAGCGGGCTTCAACGCTGACATCACTCCCTCTGAGGCCCACAAAACCGTCTACTCCAGCAAAGTCAGTGGACTGACTGAACGGAGGATGTGTCATTCACAAACACACACTATAAGACAATAGATGCGGAAAAGACAGCAGCATCATCAAGTTGAGGGGTTTTGGCATGATGTCAGCTTATCTGTGCATCTGTTTTATGAGGATTGCAATTCTGAAAACATGCAACTCAAGGTCATGAACAAGGGAACGGTGGGGTCAAGCTTTCTGACATATTACAAACCGTAACATTTACATCAAGGTTGAATTCATTAACATCCAGTGTATCCAGTGAACACTTTGTACAGCATTCATTTTGATTTATAAATATTGAATAGACTGTGGATCCAAAGACAGGTAACAAAACGGATGACCTTGTAATGACACCAAAGACACTTCATTTCAAAGATCCATTTGTTGACGGGTTAATGAGGCACAAGTTCAGGTTAATGACTGGAATGATGGCCCAAGACAAGGCCTGTAATCTCCACCCATTAGCGGCAGTCCCCTACTGTGCTCAGAATCAAGCACAATGCTGATGCAAACCCTCCTGACACCATTAGCATTCCATACCTGCAGGTTAATCGAGGCAGCCGCCGGTATTTTCCCAATCACCTCAACAAGAAACTGACACAAAGCAGGAATTACATCTTCATCTGTCTGAGGTGGATTTATATGAGAATCTGATGCTTCTGCATGGGTTGAGGCCGAACTACTTACTTATTTTAACCAATCATTTTAATCCAGTCAGTTCGCCAGAGTAGAAAAATAGAAAGGTAACTGCGACTTTATATCTCACATTTATTTTTGACTATTTCTTGTTATTGTGACTTTATAGTTTCTTATATTAAAAAATATAATCCAAATTGTAAAAAATAATACAATTTTATATATTTTTAATACAACATTTCTATTAACAAACTCTTAAACCTTAAAAGGCCTGCGAGAAAATACAGTATGGTTTTCTAATGCGATTTGTCTGCTCAAACCAATACGAAAAAACTGCAAAAGGGCTGAATGAAAATGCTAATTTTGTCTCTGACAGTAGGTGGCGCTTATAAGAAAAGCAAAAATACCCAGGTTACCCTGGAACACAAAGAGCTTCACAACTATGCTTTTCTGACACCCGTTTGTCACAGAAAGGAAGTCAAACGGTATTTACGTGTTTTCGAACAGCATTCAGATTTATGTATTCGCTATGGTGTTTATCAAACAATATCAGATACAGTACAAGAGTACAGTGACGAAAGAGCGGCAGATTCTCCCTCCACTATTCATTGTCATTTAACAAAATACTCTTTTCGTGAGTTCCACCAAGTCGCACTTTTATGTAACAGCAACAGCTCAGGACATGTGAACAACAGCGTGAATGTTATTAGTTGACCAGTTTTTCACAGTGCGATGGAAAACTGATAAAAACATCTCTTCGTAAAATATATCTGTTGCATTGACGGCATACGTATATTCGGTATCAGTTTGCACAGACACATTCAAATTAAAATGTTTATCACAGCAAATTTTAAAATCAAAACATTTCGTCTTGGCGTGAACAGGCCTTCAGTATGAGAAATAGTGCTGAGAGGCAGTGATTTTGTGAATGCTACCTCAGATGGAGAGAAACGCTTAGGTCACTGTGTAACACATTACAATAAGTCACTATTAAGACCCAATTAAAGTCTATAGGGGTCTCACTGATTCAGTTAACCATTACCTGTCCTTTCATTTTAACTACACATTACACATACTACAAACTGCACGTACACTTAAGGAATCACATCACCCAAGCAGAATGTCTTTTCAACCCCATCACACAGAGAGAGAGAGAGAGAGAGAGAGAGAGAGAGAGAGAGAGAGAGAGAGAGAGAGAGGTCTCCAGGGAAACGAGACAGGGAGCTGAGTGAAGCGCCTCATTAGGAGTAAATCACATCAGATTCCCCCCTAGAGCTAACAAGACAGAGTCACGTGGTGCAGAGAAGGTCAGGAGATCACAGTGGACATTAATAAACTGAAGTTGCCTAAAAGAACATTCTGAGAATCGGTTCAGTATAGAGCTGCTACCAGCTGTCTTTCGCTCAAGCGTGTTCATGTGAGCATAAACAGACATACAGGGGTCTAAGACTGGTATTAGACTTTCTGCCAAACATATTCAACCAACAGCGTTGGAGAACATTATGTTTAAAAGTTGCATTGCTAATAAAATGTCCAAAAAAGAACAACGACACAGATTTCCAATGACGGAGTTGTCAATTTCTGACAACACGTAACATCAATTAAATGCACAAAAAGTAAACTAAGGGAATTATGGTGTACATTCTTGCAAAAAGTAAAGTGATTACGCATGAAACTCAATATCTGCATGCCAAGGAATATTATCCATCCACTGTGTATTGGCTGACTAGCATGTGCCTAAAACACCTTGAGACAAGCACTGATCAATATGCTGCTGATAAACTGCCAAAAAGCAGAGAAAAAGCATTTATAGATCTAAAGTAATGAACTTACCCCTTTAACCCCTTTCAGATCTCCCTTCAGCAGACTGTCCAATGGGAAGGTAATGATGTTATTCATGTTCTGAAACTAGAGAGCGAAATCACAGCGTTAGACAAATGTCTGTCTTCCCAGCTGTGTAATTGTCTTTTTTATTACGGCAATCAGAGATAAAGACACAAGGAAACAAAACAGTCAATTGCAGCGGGAGAAAAATGTGAGGGTTTGAGTAGTATTCATACAAACACAACGTTAGAGAAATTATTCATTAGGTTTGCAAAATATAACAAGAAAATATTCCAAATCATGAATTACAGAATGACTGAAATGTTAAGCTCAGCTTATTTGAGGTAAAAATACCAGTAATTGCTAAAACACCTTCATGAAAGTTGATCCACCCAGTAGACCAATGACTCAAGATCAGCTTTTGGGCCCAGAGGTCATACAGGTATAATGACCATGGTCAGGTAATATGTTTGAAACCCATTTGCTCTACATAAAAAAAAATAATAATCACAAACGCAAAATAAGTGTCCTCACCAGGTTCTTGAATAGGGCCGTGAGTTCCTTGGTGAAGACTGAGAACTTCAGGAATGCTGATCCCAGGTCAGGATCATCTCTGTACACACAATTCTCTCCGAACTTCTCCAGAGCTTGAGTGTACTGCTCCTCGTTCTCCACATGAGCTACAAACAGAAAGTCAATATTGTCTACATCAAAACTTAAATAAATCCGTAAGCGTTTTAAACTGTGGCTAATTTCATTAAATTAAAAACAGCCACTAAATTCTACGTAGACTTGGAATAATGGAATAATGAAAAAGAACAAGTTTATTAAGGTCTACACACACACACACATAAGCCTAATATTCTTTGAAGTCGCAGTATCGTGCTTTTCTTCACCCCATATTGTTCTTTCCTACTGTTGCTTTCTTTCCTCCAGATTGTGGCATCCTGTATTCCAGCATTATCAGTTACAGTCCACCTATTCACATCTACTTTGCCCAACCACCGACACACAATATAGTCTATTTATTGTTTTAAGGAGTCTTTTCCACACTCTGTTCATTGTTATTGAACGGCAAGACAAAAAGACCCTGATAGAGCCTGATGGAAACTTAAACAAATACAAAAACCCAGAACTTCCTCTTAATTCTCCCAGTTGTCATCCTCTCCAGGGGCAAAGCATGAAAGATAAAAACAAGCAAGCATGTAATTCACTCATGCAGTGATGTTACAAACTCCCCATAGTTTGTCTGCAGGGAAAATGTGTAATTTACAAGTACAGACATGACGTAAAATGTCGGGATGCTAGTCAGCGTGCCAAAGTGTTTGTAATCAACACCTGGAGCTTTTTTCGAGACTCCCTCGTGGGTGAACGTCTTCCCACCACAACTAGTTAAAGCTATCCAGCGCAATTTCCTCAAACAGAGACTGTTGCCAAGAATAGCCACATAGTAGTATTACATAGTCAATGCCTTCTTATGAATAATTTATTCATAACTGATTTGTTTTAGTGCAGTCTGCGATAGTTAGCTTGAGAGCTTTCTCTTTAGGTGACCTATTGTATCTCGATAGGAAGGACACAATGGGACAGGAAGTGAGGCGGTGGTACGCTATCACCCTAAAGCTCGTCCAGAACTGGGGCCATGTGGCGACATCACATCACAAAAACAAAAGGAAGACCTGGAGATGCACTCTAGCAGATCTTAGCGCTCATGTGCTTGAGTAGACTTGGAGCACTGCCCAGGTCACAATAACAGGCATGGTAATTAGATACAGGCTAATAAGGATAATGGATATCTGAAGGTCATATGCTGTGGAGATTCCATTCAATATTGAAACCACAGTTTCTTATACCTGACTGGGAAAGCAGGGATAGGACATCTGTTTATGCTTTATGTCTATTGCCTATTCAGTTTGATGAATGGCTACACCTGCTTCAATAAATAAACACTTAAATACAAGCGAGACCACAAATGTGCAGTATAAGCATTAGCAAAAACTGCTAACTCAAGTTCAAACGCAGGGAGTCCAGATTCCTATTAGCTTGATATCTAATGTAGTAGTCAGGAACTGAACATTTAAAAAAAAAGCTGTTTTCCAAAAACGAATTGCCTCACTGTATACCATAAAAATAGTCAGATGTCTTCTAAACCAACATCCCGACACTAAAATTATCTGAGATGTTCAACATAGACACTAGACAGCAATGTCTTAAGCCCAAAATATACTTCAGTTTAGTCGTGAAAGCTTAGAGAATGTATAGTCTTTTAAAGTATGCATTTGAAAGCATGCAACCATGTGCGAACAAAAGTGCTTGGCACCTGCACACCAGAATGTTTCATCTTCGTCCAGTATCTGCCCCTCACACAATTGCTCTTCAAAGCAGGCATCTATTGTTGTTGTGATCACTAGCAGAACGTTGTTGTTCCATTTCTTCAGTTTCTTTGGGCCAATATGTTGCTACCTTGTTGACCAGCTAATTAGCCCCAAAAAAATTGCCACATGTGCAAGCTGAGTGTACAGAGTTTGCGCGATTAGAAAAATTGGGCTGCGCATATACTATGCTGATGATGGAATGTACATCATGTAAACTGTACGCATAACCTAACGCACAAGTACAAAACTGACTAAATTTAGGCTTTGACGGTCACTTGCATCACACAATTAGCGGGAAAAGTGCAAACATTTACAATTGATTCCGAAATATGTGATGTTAGCATGTCACTAAGACAAATACTTGGAAGAGCCAGGACATTTTTTAATATAACTCCGATTGTATTCGTCTGAAAGAAGAATGTCATATACACCTGGGATGACTTGAGGGTGAGTAAATTATGGGCTAATTTTCATTGTTGGGTGAACTATCCCTTAGTGTAGAACAGACAAAATGGGTTTTTACTTTTTACTTTCCCTCAAAGGGATTTCAAACCTGAAGTACAAACACATATTTAGCAAACACATTATTCTAGCAAATAACCCTCAGTTACCAGAAGGAATATCATTGGATTACTGTAAAAGCGTTTTTCCTTCGCCTATATGCCATGTTGTCTACAGACATTAAGTTAATGGAGAAGTTTCCTTCCGATCAACTACTTGGTAGTGTACAATCTTTAGGAACAACAGGCTAAGACCATTCTAAATCGGTCTGGATTTGAGTGCCTGTTTAAAAATCGAAATATCATTATTAGAAAATATAAGATATTAATTAGGCTATCCTAAGTTACGAGTTATGGCAAGTCACCTCTGTCCTTCTCCAGCCCACCGTGACAACGGAGAGGAAGGAGAGCAGTGGGAGAGTGTCTGATTATGAGCTGTAAAGACCTGTTCCTTCAAACCACCAGCTGCATCAGTGACTCATCACATCTCATTACAGGCCTGCAGACTTTCCTGACTTCATTTACCAATTTCACATTGATAAGCCAGCCCCATTGCATTCTACAAATATTTTTTCACTAAAGAATGTTTTCTGGGCTTTCAACACACCCAGTGAATACTTTAACCGGTTCAAGTCTTTCACAAAAAAGGCATGTGGGGATCTAAATATTACAGCAGAGCTTGTGATCACCACACGGTTTGACATTCACAGTAGGGCTCTTCACATACAGCTGATGCCGCCGCTAATGTTATGACAATAAATCTCCAGGCCCGGCGGTGTGTGTACAGTCTCAACACAGGCTGTGTTTGGACTTTAAACATCCCATCTTGTTTTCTGCCACAGTGGCCGACTGTGCATTTGGATCTGGCTTTTGTTTTTAAAGCGACATATGAGCTCTGCACATCTTCCGCTTTTCTGCAATGACAAAACTTTGGATCCAAGCTGTGTCCTTCCTTACGGTAACTCAAACCTAGCAGGCAGCTTTCCGTGCTGTGGCTGTCTGAATGATCTTTTGGGGGAACAGAATGACTGCTACATTAGCCATTTTCAGGGTCACCTTCAAAATCAGTCACACAAAGATATACAAGTTAGGGCAATGACTTGGGTGTTCAATTTCCAAAACAGCATTACACAAATATTGCTGCATATGATTGACTTTTCTGGCGGTTTCTGGTACTCACTGAGCTTATCATGTGGTTTCAGAAAGTCAGCCCTGTAACCACAGACACGACTGAGCCTGTGAGTGGAAGTGAGTTGGTTCATGCGAGTAATGCTTGAGTCATTTAAACACCTGTGTAAATTGCACCTGGTTTAAAGGCTTAGAAAAATCCCCCATCATAAGTCACAATCTACTCCTAGAGTTTATCTAAAAGCTTTTTGATGCTAAAAATATGATTAGCACAATATAATAATAGTTAGTTCCACTACTTACATTTTATTAAGCTTTCCAAGAGTGCTAATATTTAGTTCAAAAGCACTGGGAATTTTCAGTGTATTACTCCACTTGTCTGTGTTTTTATGTTCCAGACAGACTGTCAAGAGATTTTCAGTGAGTTATCTGCAGGTTGTTTACACAAGTACTTTGCGATATGTAGGCTATCTTTATGAAAGAGTCATTTGAATCACTCAACTGATTCATTCAAAAACCCTGATTGATTCAGAAACTAAATCCCTGCACCCAAATATAGGGGCTTTGGCACCAGAGGAACCTTTTCATAGTTCCTAGAACTACTGGCGGAAGTAACCGGATTTTGGCGTGTTTGCACTGCAGGAACTAGCAACTAATTTAGCTCCTACTTCAGAGTAGGGTTGTTCAAGTCCTCCTGGGAAGTTCGTACTGATGAGGTGGGAAGTCGTGTTTACGACGGCAGGAGCGTTCAAGTCACTTTCGTCTGAGTAAGATGGCAGTGCACTTTCTCTTAATTAATTACACAAAAATACACAGCAAGGTTCTTAAATGAAAATAAAGAAAGAAAAAGAAAAAGAAATGTGCATTAGGTGTACCTTGTTTGTTTATGTTTTTAATTAATTTATGAAGCTACTACAAACTTTATCGTTACATATGACATTGTTATATTATAATGCCATCATATTCTGTGCAGGCAATTAGCTTACTTCGCT
Source organism: Rutilus rutilus (assembly GCF_951802725.1). Classification (NCBI taxonomy): domain Eukaryota; kingdom Metazoa; phylum Chordata; class Actinopteri; order Cypriniformes; family Leuciscidae; genus Rutilus; species Rutilus rutilus. Next base: position 26,363,296 of record NC_140226.1, on the reverse strand, counting down.
GTAAATAGAAAAGCCTGACAATATCACTGCTAAATACCTTTGTTTGTGGTGTTCCGTCATGTTTCTCACTGACACGCCCCCAAACTCGTAAAGATCGGGGCATCTTTACGACATTGTGGACCATAACCCAGCACAATAGGAACAACCAGTGACGTTAATATACGCTAATAAGTTTTCATCACTGTCTCCTTTTCTATGTATAACAGTTCTATATAATAACGTATTAGACAGGACTGTTAGACCGACCGTACACTAATGAACACTGAGAATGCGAGAGCGGTGTGCTCAGGCTCTGGTGTTCTCAGTGCCATCAAAATAAAAGTCTACCGCGCCGTCAAAATAAAAGTCACAACAACAAGCGCAGCCTATGTCACTTCAAAGTTCCTACTGGCAGTGCGAATGCAAAACGTTCTTAGGGGAACCATTAGTTCCCGGGGAACCATCCTGGTGGCTAGTTCCAAGTTCCCAAGTTCCTAAGTTCCTAAGTTCCTAGAACTACCCAGTGCAAAAGCCCCTATTGCCTACTTCCCTACTATTTAGTAGGAGAAAAACAGTATGTGAGAAAAGTAGTAGGCTACAGTATGTGCAAATACATAGCATTTATAAAACAGTAGGCAAAAATTATCCTGATGACCTACTACTTCTGGCAAGATTTTGAAGTGTGCATATGATGGACACTTTACTATCCCATGAGGCCATGGGAGAGGAGTTGTGAATGGCAGTGAAGTGAAGTCACATGACAATGACAACATGGTGAATGTAGTAAGCCCGGATTTCGTTCATACTATATACTTTTTTAACTGTCACGAAGTAAGTTCTTTATCAAATGTAATACCTACTCAGACATAATATGCTTAGTATGGGATTTCGGAGGCAGCTAGTGTCTTTATGAGTGAGTAATTGGATCATTCTTTCAGCTGATTCACTAAGGAACAAAAAAGTGACTAGTTGCATCCAAAAATCACATACTGATCAGTTATTACATTTTATAAGAAACTTTGCAACCAATTAAAAAAAAATTACATTCTCTATAGTATGCATGTTGTGTAAATGCAGTCCAGACGTACTAAATTCACTATGCTGGCACTATGCACATTGTCATGTGACCTACAGTGACAGTTGGTATTTGCTTCACTTACTGTTTTGTGAATATTAAAGATTTGGATATAGCAAAAAAGAACAAATAACTGACAATATGTCTAAAGTGTAAGTGCAATAACTCAATATTGATGACATTTTTATAGTGACTAATTATAAACAAACTTTTGTCTGCCAAATTTGGGTAGTCAGTTATTTTGTTAGTTTAGCAACACCCTAGCTAGTAGCAACTACAGTGGGTACGGAAAGTATTCAGACCCCCTTCAATTTTTCACTCTTTGTTATATTGCAGCCATTTGCTAAAATCATTTAAGTTCTTTTTTTTTTCCTCATTATTGTACACACAGCACCCCATATTGACAGAAAAACACAGAATTGTTGACATTTTTGCACATTTATTAAAAAAGAAAAACTGAAATATCACATGGTCCGAAGTATTCAGACCCTTTGCTCAGTATTTAGTAGAAGCACCCTTTTGATCTAATACAGCCATGAGTCTTTTTGGGAAAGATGCAACAAGTTTTTCACACCTGGATTTGGGTATTCTCTGCCATTCCTCCTTGCAGATCCTCTCCAGTTCTGTCAGGTTGGATGGTAAACGTTGGTGGACAGCCATTTTCAGGTCTCTCCAGAGATGCTCAATTGGGTTTAAGTCAGGGCTCTGGCTGGGCCATTCAAGAACAGTCACGGAGTTGTTGTGAAGCCACTCCTTCGTTATTTTAGCTGTGTGCTAGGGTCATTGTCTTGTTGGAAGGTGAACCTTCGGCCCAGTCTGAGGTCCAGAGCACTCTGGAGAAGGTTTTCGTCCAGGATATCCCTGTACTTGGCCGCATTCATCTTTCCCTCGATTGCAACCAGTCGTCCTGTCCCTGCAGCTGAAAAACACCCCCACAGCATGATGCTGCCACCACCATGCTTCACTGTTGAGACTGTATTGGACAGGTGATGAGCAGTGCCTGGTTTTCTCCACACATACCGCTTAGAATTAAGGCCAAAAAGTTCTATCTTGGTCTCATCAGACCAGAGAATCTTATTTATCACCATCTTGGAGTCCTTCAGGTGTGCTTTCATGTGTCTTGCACTGAGGAGAGGCTTCCGTCGGGCCACTCTGCCATAAAGCCCAGACTGGTGGATGGCTGCAGTGATGGTTGACTTACTACAACTTTCTCCCATCTCCCGACTGCATCTCTGGAGCTCAGCCACAGTGATTTTTGGGTTCTTCTTCACCTCTCTCACCAAGGCTCTTCTCCCCCGATAGCTCAGTTTGGCCGGACGGCCAGCTCTAGGAAGGGTTCTGGTCGTCCCAAACGTCTTCCATTTAAGGATTATGGAGGCCACTGTGCTCTTAGGAACCTTAAGTGCAGCAGAATTTTTTTTGTAACCATGGCCAGATCTGTGCCTTGCCACAATTCTGTCTCTGAGCTCTTCAGGCAGTTCCTTTGACCTCATGATTCTCATTTGCTCTGACATGCACTGTGAGCTGTAAGGTCTTATATAGACAGGTGTGTGGCTTTCCTAATCAAGTCCAATCAGTATAATCAAACACAGCTGGACTCAAATGAAGGTGTAGAACCATCTCAAGGATGATCAGAAGAAATGGACAGCACCTGAGTTAAATATATGAGTGTCACAGCAAAGGGTCTGAATACTTAGGACCATGTGATATTTCAGTTTTTCTTTTTTAATAAATGTGCAAAAATGTCAACAATTCTGTGTTTATCTGTAAATGTGGGGTGCTGTGTGTACAATAATGAAAAAAAAAAAAAAGAACTTAAATGATTTTAGCAAATGGCTGCAATATAACAGAGTGAAAAATTTAAGGGGGTCTGAATACTTTCCGTACCCACTGTATGTAGCATCGAGTGTAAAAACATTTAGAATGCTTCAGAAACCTTGTTAGTTGTGATTTAGTGGAGGTTTTCATTCAGGCCTTGCTCTAAATGATCCTCTACACACCAATGGGGACAACAGTCCTCCTCTAGTGACATCACTACAATTGTTATTGTGAGTGACACCTGATGTGTCACTCATGGTTTCATTATTGTCAAAAACCCTCCAGCAGGCCTCAGGAAAGATGCTCCAGTTCTGTCAGTGTCTTTGCTCAACCACAATGTTTAAATGATATTAAAAAGAGCAGAAAGTTTTACCTTTTAACTTTCCCATAAACTAGTGCCAAACTAGAAAAACGTGTTTTTTTTTTTATTGGCACATTTAACACTTTTGTCATTCTGTGATCATTGTACCATCTTCTTAGACAATGATAATATACGTTAATTTGAAGAGGATTCAAAATCTCAGCAGTGAATTCCAGACTCCAGCAGTGATTTTAACACAGTCACTGTTCTCTCCAGGTGTGAATTAGACCTATTTCTGCACCTCTGCGTGTGATCTAGCAGATCAGAGCGCTATGATGAGGAGATTTGTCTCTCCCAAATCAACACTGAGAGACTTACATCCCGGGCTATCTGGCCTTTCTAAAGCCAGCTAAGAGCAGATGTCCTGTTCCTCACTGATAACAGAATGCGTTAAGAGCAGAGAAATTAATCAAACTCACCATGGGTCACCAGCCTGTGAGCAGAGAGTCTCTGATTTATTACTTACTGCGGAAGAACATGACATTCTTATGAAGGATTATGAAATATGGCTGCTCTAATGAATAACCACTTTTAATTGATTTTTTTTTTTTTGCCAAGCTGAGTGGTTTTTGCTATACAGTAGATTGTTCTAGGTGGTTATTGGGGGTAGCTAGGGTGTTCTGAGAAATTGCCAAGTGAACAATATTTCGATATTTATTTTCATTTGACCTATTTTTACATTTAAATTACCATTGTCAATTGTCATCATCAAATACCTTTTTTGTACTGTATGTTATAAAGTTCACTTGATGCATTTAAAATAACTGGTTTTATTGTTTTATTTATTTATTTATTTAGACAAATTAGTATAGAAGTTATTTTTTTAGGATATTATTGTGATTCCTAAATACACTTGCAGCATTTAAAACAACTGATTTTAGTTTTTAACATTTTAATATCATTTTTATTGACTTGTATATGTCTAAACATACTTGAATGCAAATGGAAATATGGGTGATAGCAATTGTACTGCTTTCCTTAGCATCCCTATTATTAGCATTAATTTTGTATGATATGCAAATATGGTACGGATATTAAATAGTCAGGTGTGTTTAGATCAGTAAAATGCAAATAAGGAAAAAGGAATGAGGCTTGCAAATTAGTTTCAACGGTACTACATCAAATGGGAATTTGCGTAATCAAATGAGAGTACCAGATCCTGCCAGAATGAAACACAAAAGCACCGATTCCCGCATTCAGGAAACAATAACAGACCCACGGCTCTGGGAATCCCATCAGCATGCACGGGATAGACAGATAGACATGAAGGGAGTGTCCTGGCACAGCTGTCCCCTGGGGTGTGGGAGACAGCTGTCCCGCCTGAACAGAGCCAGCAGTGTTCCTAGAAAAGTGTCGATCAGCAGAGCTCGCCCCTGCGTTCTCGTCTGGGCCTCCTTGTGCAGTTGAAACAAATTCAGCGTGTGAATGATCTGTGTTGTCATAGGCAGAGACAGGCTGCACAATGGAGAGCTGCTCAACCTCAGTACCGGCAGCCAGTACAAAGAACAGCCCTTTAGTACACGCTGATAACTGGAGCCATTCAATCAAGCATCACTCGGAAACACTCCAAAACACTAATTATATTCCAGGAAGAGAGCAATTCAAGGAAGCTGTCTTCTCCGGTGGGTCAGCGTGAAGATAACAGCCTGTCAGCTACATGAATTTAACGCTGTGTCCCAAGCAGACGCGATCATTTTTGGCTCATGTTAATGAGTTTTAGTTCACAGCAATCATTTGTTGTGCATTATATGGAATAGCCCCACCCATAGTGAAATTTTATTGGTCTAAAATCACAATTGATTTTGTATATCGATCACAAGTTCAGTTTGTAGTACCTCAAGGCTCAGTAATAGGACCATTGCTTTTCTTCCTTTACATGCTACCCTTGGGAGATATCATTAGGAAGCATGGCATTAGCTTTAGCGACGAAACATACCAATTCACAAAATTCATCGAATGCATAGCTGATATAAAAAAAAATTTGGATGACTAGTAATTTCCTACTTCTTAATTCTGAAAGAACAGAGATTAGCGCTTTACATCTATTGTGATCTCAAAATTCTAGCTAGTTGATAATACCTAGAATAACAAAATATATATATATTTTTTAAATGTAGCAGCAAAACAAAATATTACTATTATACATTATACTATATATAAACTTAAAAAAAATAATCTTGATGAATTCAGTTAAGTTGAGTTGAGACCTCACCAACCAAAAAAGTCACTTTTTAGACAACTAGCCTAGTTGACTATCCTCCTGTCTTCCTGTCCCTAGTACATTATCAGGACTCTTCAAATATCACTTTGTACTTGAAAAACCCTTTGAGAAACTGAACATCTCTGACGATGTAAATCAAACACACTCCCACCTATACTCCGTTCTATTCTAAAGAACAAACTCTGCTTTTTGGCATTATCAACATATCACGTATCAAAAATGTCACCTATAGATAAAGCGGAGTACATTCCTTGTATCAGATGGATGAGCAGATGTGCTCCAGAGATTTCCTGACTGTAATCCAATCAGACTGCGGCCACATCACGAGACAGGCTGAGATGATGTATGACAGAGAGCCGAGGCAGTGAAGTGGCTGAGATCACTTACCCAGACCGGAGGCGTAAATGGCCTTAACTGACTTCTTCATCTTGTAAAGGACACTACGGTCCACATCCAGGGCCTAAACACAGACATAGAAATAAAGAGAGAGAGATGTAAAATGTGTATCCCAAAGTCTTTAGGACAGTAATACAGATGCACATTAACATCGGCACTACTGTACCACACACATTTATCAAAAATATCTTTAATTAATTAAATTCATGTCATGGGGGGGGGTTGTCCCTGCTGTCTTCAGTCTGCAGGTGATTCATTATTCAAAAGCAAGCTCCTAAAAATACTCTAAAACAATCCCTGCTCAGCAGGACTAGCGGAAAGCCTGCACAGCTGAACCTGTACACATCAACAAAAGAAAACTCCCCAGAAGCACCGTAGGACGCAACAGCACACACACACACACAAACCAATATAACACTCAAAAAGAGTATCAAGCATAAGCACGAAACTTACATACTTTAAAGCCTAAATCTGACCCAGAGTGTTATTATTCTACAGTACACGAATCAATTCGATTATGATTCACAAGCTCTCTATAGGACTTTTCACACTGCAATTAACCCCGGGTTATCGTCATTCTTAGCCCTGCTTTTAACCCCTTGTAAAATGACGGTTTCACACTTGTAATTCAGAAGTAGGGTTAGCACCACTTTTTACCCGGGGTTATGAAACTCTGCCAAATGTGTACAGTGTTAAATTATAGCTTATGAATAACCAGGAATGAATTTTTAATCCTGGATAAATTATGAACAGTGTGAAATGTGAAGCACGATGACCCAGGTTTCTGTTTATCCAGGGTGTAGAATGACCCAGGGTTAACTATTTCAAGTGTGAAAAGCCCTGATTTGTTTCAGTATGATGTAACCTGATTTATGTCTATTTCAGTTAGGCTATAATGTAAATGTTGATTACAGTACAACTCAATAGAAAGACGTTTTTCACCATATCAAATTGTATTATTTCTTCTTTAGTTACAACTTATTTTTCATCCTTTTGACAGTTATATTTGCTCTGAAATGGCTTAAAAGAGAAAAACATAATATACATGTTTTCCACACTGTTTTGATTTTAATAATATTTATTTATTTTATTTGCCTCAATATAAGGAAGCTTAACTAACAATAGCCTGTTTTTTAAACTGGTACTGCTTCATAGAAATTAATGTCTTTATGCAATCAGAGACACTATAATATTATTATTATTATTATTATTATTATTATTAATAATAATAATGCTATCAGAGACACTATTAATTGATTTGATGTATAAATCACAAAACATTTTGGTGAAATTGTGCAGCCCAACAAGCAAGCAAAGGAACCCATTTTTTTATTTAACCACATTTTTGCATTTTAAATTTCAATTATATATATAATATTAAATAACAATATGACATTCAAAGGGAGTGTAAATCATAAGAAACAAGCCAACACATACTTTAAAGCCTAAATCTAAGACAGAGTGTAAATTATTGTACAGTTGCAGTAAATTCAATTTCACTTCAAAATTGAATTTATATTTCCATTTTAGATTTTAGAATGAGATTTTCCGCCAAATCGTACAGCCCTTCTGGTAACCATTCAGTACCACCGTAAAATGTCAGAATGGTATATTACCTTAAAAAAAAAAAAGTGATATCAATTGAAAATCTGCATAAAGCGTTAAAAAGGGAAATAGCATATAACATAATAGTTCCTCTATTGTACCAGCTCATCTCATATGTGGTCAGATGATCACACATCCTCTTCCGTCACCTCTCAATACCTCTACGCATAAAGCCACAAACCTCCAAATGAAACACCATCCCTGACACCGACTGTTGTTTGGCCCCGTTCACAGGAGCCTCCACTGTAAATCCTGCTTTTATTAAAAATGCTGTGTAATATTTATTTTCCAAATATATCACAGGAAAGCTTTCCAGATGCTGGTCTAGCGGCTGGCTGGAGTGTTCAGTTTCAGAGCGGTAGGTAGAATGACAATGCTTTCACTCGCGAGCGAGCCGAAACGTGAACCACCAAAACCAAGACGCCTGACAAAGCAAAATGAAAGCTTACTGAGAAAACAGTACAGTTATTAATAAATCTAATTATCAAGTAAAAATAGAAAGAAAGTCACCACATTATTTCATGAAACTACTACCGCTTTAGTAACCAAAGAAAAGCATCAGCCAAAGTCTTTTATATAGTTTTATATTTAGGATTACATTTCAGCACAAAAACAATTAGCCTATATTTTTAATAAATATCAATAGCGTTATTAAAGGAGTGGACGAGATGTGACCAACACTTGAACTTGACTCGAGTCAAAGAGGGATGCAGTTTCATTTTAGGCATTAGACCTCAGTGTCCCATTGGGACGGGGAAAAAAAACTTCATATTTCACTTCACAGTGTGTCTTTGTTTCACACACAAAGATCTACTATACAACTGCCTTTTATTGAAGTGACATGAGAATTGTTGGAGAAACAGCACTTTATAACAGCATTCATAAGTGGATTACTTGCATTAGGGACTAATCCCAGTGACTAGTTAAGTATCAACCACCTGTCTCTTCGAGGGTCACAATATGTGATTGCTCTGCTCCAAAACCCAGGAGTCCTACATTAGAATGCTGCTAATCTCTATCAGCTTGATACTCTAATGAGCACAAAAAAATACATAGTACACACAGAATTATAATTGCATTGAATTATTCAAAAGTCATAATGTTTCAAAAGATTTATACAATTTAAAATAAATGCTGTTTTTCAAAATTTCTATTTATAGTATCCTAAAACTATATACGTTTCCACAAAAAATATTAAACTGTTTTCAACATCATAAATGTTTCTTGCGCAACAATATCAATAACAATATCAGCATATCAGAATGATTTCTGAAGGATCATGTGACACTGAAGACTGGAGTAATAAGGCTGAAAATTCAGCTTTGCCATCACAGGAATAAATTACATTTTTAAATATATTAAAAAACAGTTGTTCAGGGGAGAGTAGACTTTTTATATCCACAGTACACATAATGTAAGCATTAAAAAAGTACTTTGGTGGTACCATGGTACAATAATGTAGCAGATGGCAATGCCATGGTACTTTCGTAAGTGTACTATGAAATGGAGGATGCTTTCAAAAGAAATACTGTATTCCTGCAGTTCATTTCAAATGAATCCTCCTTTTTAATAGTACAAATCAATAAAAAAATGGTAAATTTTCCACGCCTTACAGATCCAGACTTTTATACTGCCTTACAGACTGTGGATTTCCCTTTTATGTGCAGAAAGAGGTGCATTAGAGTGATGTGCCGTAAAATCTGACAGACTGATCAAGTATCTCTCTGTAATCTGAAACCACCATCGGCCTCCATTTATATTCATCTCTACAGGCCCTTTTCTCCTTCACTTAATCTCATTTTACTAGCCTTTATCTTTATCTGTAAGTGAGGCACTCAGCCCAGGACAAACTGAGACAGTGTTTTAATGAACGCACATCTCGGAAGGAGATCTGACACTATATTTCTTCAGCTACACCTTCAAATGAATCTTGATGGGAATTTACAAAGGCATGAATCTCTTTCCACTGCTCATGAAGAGCATATAAGGGGTTACAGAGGTTCTAAGGTCACTGAAGTGCTGTTATGACAACACGGTGGCATTTTTTCATCTACATCATTCAACATTAATCTACATCGGTTTTCATTTAAATTAGTGAGGCACTAAACGGGGTCCTTGAAAGAATGCAAAGGGCAGAACTGAACTAGTCTCAGCCTCAGACATCACACCTGACCATTGGCTGAACATCTTATGTATAAGGCACACAAAATGGGAAACACTTCAGGAGTTTCAAAGTCGTCATCTGATTGGTTGAATTCTACAGGATTCCAGGGAGTCGTGCATGTCGCGTTCTTTAACGATCCGCCTGGAAACAAAGCCGTCGTGGTGCCAAACCCCCTCATGGAAGAAGAAAGCCGTCATGTTTACAACTTTGACAAAGAGCGCTTATCAGGATCAACTAAACGCTGGATTTTCAAAAATATGTGAAGTTTGCTGTGCCATTGTTGCCATAACCTTGCACGTTTTTGAATGAATCATTTATTAGGTCTGTTATAATAGAGACATGGACACTTCATTTTAACGCCCCTAAATATGAAGCGAAACAAAAATGAACCGTGATCGGTTGCTTTACAAGTGGATCAGATGTCCTTTTGGGTGGTCCTTGGCCAATGAAAGCTGCTATTTAGTCTGCCATCAGTCTGAAGGTCTAGCTATGTGAGACTAGAACTGAACAGGCTAAGTGTCCATCAAACTTCATCAGTCAACTTTGAAACGAACAGGGGCACACCAAATATGACGTGTCTACCTCAGTCAACATTTGTGCGCTACTTTCATTATGTTGAAACACATTCTGACAGGCTCCCCTGTAAAAGTGTTTGAGTGTTAAATAAGCATGCAGGGACCGACAAGATGTTGTGTTAGTGTTTCTGACAGTGTGAAATGAATTACAGACCTGCCACATACTCACTCTCATCTGCGGAAATACCTCACTTCATTTTGAAACTGCAAACACAGTGCATTGTAAGGGCTACATTTATTAAATTATCCAAGCCACATGATTGGGAGGCGCTGTCTGGGAAATTAACATGCAACCGCCCACATTTACATATGCCAATTCAGATTTACATATCCCATTTTCACATAAAGGGTCTGTTCAGATCGATGCATAAAGAATGAAAATGCAAATTCACTCTCTGACAGTAGATGGCACTTTTAAAAAGCAGAAATACTCTCGTTTCTGCTCTGATAGCTGCAAGGCCATGGCAAACACTGTGAGTGTGTGTTAGAAATCAGGAATTGTGAGAACATTGTGCTTGGTACATTTTTCATCTTCAAACCAAATTTGGGTCTTCATCCGACAAAGTTTAAATCCCGTCTGGGATGAGTTTATGACTACTTCTGGTCTGGAAGTGGTCGAAAGTGGACAAGCTCAAGCACCTGTATTTAGTGTCATCCACTTGTGATCCAATCGACCAAAACGCATCTTAAAGGGTCAGTTCACCCAAAAATGAAAATTCTGTCAGTAATTACTCACCCTCATGTTGTTCCAACCCCATGAGACTTTCGTTCATCGTCGGAACACAAATTAAGATATTTTTGATTAAATCTGAGAGCTGGATCACACCGAAAGCCTCGCACATTCAAGGGACAAATGGCCATGCTTGCTCTGCATTAAAAATAAGGTGGATACAAAGTGCTGTGCAAATTTCCATTTTTGACATCAGCTTATAGAAAAGGAAGTCAAACAGTATTTAGCATACATGTTTTTTGCTATTTACTATTGCTTAGCCAAATAGTTTGTTTGTGAGCGTCATCAAGTCGTCATTTTATGAAACAGCAGCTAAATCTGGGCATGTGATTAAAAGCACCAAACTTATTGGTTGGCCAGGTTTTTCCTCAGTGTGATGGAAAAGAGATTGATGTAAGCCAATGTTTGTGTTGGTTTTCACACTGTATATTCTTGATGTGAACGTCAGAGTATCCTTTGAAAGACTATGCGATTGGATGTACGCATACGCTGGTGCTGTTGGAGAATTTTCCCTTGATTCATGTCTAAGTATGATGTAATGAAAATGACAAGCATGAAAAAATAGGTCTGAAAAAGGATGAGAGAATGGAAAATAACCAGTATGCATAAGCAATGCAAAGTGTCAAAATACTGTATGAAACAAAGCACCATTATGTGAGGTTTGACCAATAGAGAAGACATATCTAACTGTGTCAGGGTCACCAGGCGTGACAGAGGGGAAGAGATAGATATGAGGGTGCCCATTGGGCATCTAGCGATAAGAAAAAGTATAAGACATGAACACTGGCCAACGTAACCTCAGATGTCCGGACGGCCAGCCGGCTTCTCACTTTGTTGCTTGTCAATAAAGTTAATTCTTCTGACCTGGAACCTCGACTCTGAAAAACTTCTTTGAGACCTGAACCAAAAAGAACTATGAATTTGCCACAACAGTGCATGCAAAAAAAAAAGAAAAAAATATATATACTTTGGCCTTAAAGGGTCAAATGACAAAGTAAATTGCTATAGCGCCACGACACGTGTGGCAACACTTAGAATGTAACACACTTGTACTACATTATGGATTGTGTTCTAACATTTACCATTAAGCACAAAAGGTCAGAGAGGGGTGTTGAAAATTATACTGTAAAACAGAATTTGATTAGGTCCAAGAAATCTTGACTAAAATTATAAGTGGACTTCAGGGGAAAAACAGAGCCGAATATGACCTCTGTAATGTAAAGAGACTACGTGCTTCATTGCATTCTTTTTTCTTCGCTCTGCTTCAAAAAGAGCAAGAGTGTCACAACGTCATCTTTGATATCACTCAGGTGATAATGGGTGACACGTCATCTGCCACAGAAATGAGACATTCATTGTATTAGTGTTGTCCTGGCGTCTTTACCCCGTGCTGCCGCCCACACACCAACTTTCTGAACAGAGCCAGGAGGCACTCTCCCATCTTTCACTTGCTTTATTTCCGCTAACTAATGTAAAACAGACACCCCAAACACTGCCAAAACATTACAAAACCGAAGATTTGATGACCATCCCAGCACAGTAAAATAGGGACCTTCAAGTCAATGACGTCAGGCACCATCTGTCCCGCTCCAGTCTGGAGAGCTGCATCTCTGAAGGTGCCAGGCCATCGCTGGGGTGACTGTGCCACTTTATATTCCCCACGCTGGCGGGAGAGCACTGGGTTTCAGAGCTCATCACCCCGCCAGGCAGCAGTGACCCTGATTTATGGGACACCAGGGAAGAGTCACACCATGGGCCAAATGGGAGGAACTTTCTCCTGACAGATGCTGCCATATCTCAAACTGGCAGAAGTTGATTATTGGGTCAAATAAGGGAAATAAAGACCATACTTGAAGTCAACTTTAAAACTACTGAAACATTTTATGCAGTTGTATGTCTAGATATGGGCCAATGCTGTTATGGGCCAATGCGGTTAAAAAAATACATTAAATATGCATTTCATACAGTGACTTGCATACAGCTTTTCTATAATGAGCATTTGTTTAATTTTGTGAATAAAACTAATTAAAAAAATAATAAAGTAAAAAAAAATGTCCTGATACCATAATGAAGAAAAACATTAATGAATTATTTTTAATACATTTTAATTATAAAAAATTGTTTTATTAAAAAAAAAAAAAAATTCAAAAAGTGTTTTGAATCATTTGAATAATTGTATTATTTAATACAAATAAAACCATGGCAAATTTTTTTAATATTTTAAAGTAAAATTATTTTAACAAAACTGCTCACTATTAATATGAATCAATGTTTTGTCATGTGGCGTAAGCAACATGCAGAAACGTGCATAAAAACAAAAAGGCATTTATAATCACAGAGACGACCCGTTCAGACCCTCATGGCTGGGTTTCAAGGTCAATAAGCCTTTTAAAATGTCATGACTCAAAAACATACTGACATTTATGAATTAATTAATTAATGCAAAATGAATGAATTTATCCTATAAAATATTAAAAATAACGATCTGAGTGTGTGTGTTAGGTTGTGGCTCAATTTGGTTTCTCTGTTTAAATAAATTTTAATCCACAAAACAGGGATGAAAGATTCCTAAAAAACCGATGATGTATTCTTAGAGAAATCATAATGTCTTCCTGTTCAGCTAGAAACCATTCTTTGACAACCTCAGCCATATACACCAAAATCACATGTGTGGAAGCCTTGCTTACCACCACTCAAAAAACAGCCCAACCACAACCGGCCATCAGCCCAAAACGGCTGACCAGAGCAAGGCCCTAATCTGCCGTCTGGCCCCGGTTAAGCCACACTTAGCCCAAAGCAAAGATTTAACACACTTACACAAGGTTTTTTAAACTCTAATGCCTTTTCAGACTGTGAATAGGCTTAATCTAAGAGCATCCACATTAACACACCATTCTCACATTCTGCTGAATTTACTGGATCCGTCTATGATAGGCTACACACTACTCACATGATCCTTCAGAAACCAATCTAATATGCTGATTTGGAGCTCAAGAAACATTTTTATTATTATCAATGTTGAAAACAGTTGTGCTGCTGAGCAGAATGATTCCAGGTCCACTGCACATTGTGGGATTAGCCGTGACCTGGCCTGCATTGTTCTCAGATTTGCAACTATTTTATGACGGCATGTCTAGCGTGGGTTAACACCCTCCCCCTCCGTTCCCACTGCCCCAAACTGACAAAGCAAAAAGAATTGTGGCAACTAGCATATTTCTGATGTATCACAATCTATTTTTTTACTTCCTCTCACTGCACGCCTTCTAGTCTCAACCCAGATGCCAGTACCGCCCACTTTGAAGAACAAAGCTGGAATCATGGGCGTCTGCGGGGCACGTGCTTGGCTCCTGTCTGGTGTCACTTTATAACATGTCGCACTTTCATCTCCCCCAAACCAGACAAAAAACAGTACAAACACAGTTGAACTTGGGCCAAAAGAGGCCGTCTGGATCGCAATTATCCAATTCAGTGGGGAAAGGGAGCTGATTAACATCCAGGTTTCACAGAGGCACCAGATGTTTTCGCTCGATAAACAAATATTGTGAGGAGGAAGCAGGCTGATGCAGTTCTGGGTCGCGTTTTCTTCATGTGTGATGACGCCGCTGTAGTGTTTGTGAAGGGGGACCATGAGAGTGGTGTGTTATTATGGTGCAGTCTAATACTCCAGACAGGCAGTAAACTCCACCCTGTGTGGTCCACTCGTGTGTTGGAGGCATGGGTGTGCTCAAACTCTCAAGTGTCTAATTAGTTCAAACCTGAAAGAGAGCTGAATTTATCTTCATCCAAACAATGGTGTGTATGGGTCAACTATTAATTTATTTTAAAAAAAAATACATGAACAATGCAATTCATACACAGTGTTGGGGACGCATTACACATTACAAGTACACACTACGTTTTTCAAGTAACTAGTAAAGTTACATTACTTTTAAATTGCCACAACCAAATCATGTGATGCGACCAACAAAGTCATGATGTCATAGATAGGTCCACTGCAGACTCTCTTGACTGAGTGTCAAGGTCAAAAAATGTATCCAAATAATTGAACCTTTTTATGAAAAGGCAGTTCAGGTTATAAAATATCATGTGATGCGACTCTCCAAAAAACGTAATAAAAAAAAAGTGTCCCTACTAAAAATATATACTTTAAAAAAAAACATTTTTACATAATGATTAAGGTGTTTGAATGTACATGTAGTTTTCAATGTGCAAGAAAAAAAAAGTATTTGATTTTTTACTTTAAATATGTTTTTTTAATTTTTACATTCTATTTTTTATATAAATAAAAACCTTTCTTAAAAACTTTTCCTTGTCTTTATAGTGGACAGGACACTCTTATGTGTCATTAATCTTTATAGCAATACGAGGACTAGCATGTGCATTTGTGCTATTTTTGTATCAAGTAAATTAACAGTACCATCTGAAATCGAGAACCAATAACCTTTGTTTTCATATATCTACATTGTCAGCCACACCAATAACTGCTGCTCTCACAAAGGTCTTCATTTCGCAAGCCAATCTGCTTCTGATATCCTCAAGCATCTCGATTTTGTTTCAAACAGATGTTTTTGTACAGCGGAAAGGGATCTGGTAGGTTGCCCAGTATTTTAATGCACTCTTTGACCCAGGGTCAAATAGTGACGTGTCCTTTGTGTACAACCCCTTAGTGTGTCAGGTATATAAACAGTCAAACAACTTGTCAATAGTGGTATAAGCAGGAAAAAAATTATCAGAAACAATGACTCTACTGGTTTCTGTTATTCTGAAATGGTCATCTGATTTCTTCACAAGCTATTCCAAGGCTCTATAATTGAGTTGCCACTGCCATTCAGGAACAAGAATAGCCGTTTCCCAGTCATGGGCTGTTGCAGAAAGAGGAATTTAAAGGAATTCAAAACACAGCTCTTCCGTCATTTGCTGTACCACTAAACTCAGGAAACTATGATGTCTAACTTGGTATCTGGCTTGATCCCAATGTTTGTGTATAACACTGTCTATAAAAGAAAACTGACATCTATCATTGCTCTTGAAATGTTAACTATGGTTTGCTGAAGAGCAACACTCAACGAAGGAAGAATCTAGGGGCTAAAGGTTTGTAATAGCAGGGCTGAATGGTGTGTGTGTGTGTGTGTGTGTGTGTGTGTGTGTGTGTGTGTGTGTGTGTGTGTTCTATTAATGTGATTGCCATGGTGTATCTCCTCCCACTAATGCTCCTAGAACACCTTGTCTGCCACACCATCACAGCAAGGGTCTATTAGCTCAGCCTTCTACACAGTTTCACACACACACACCACAATTTCATGCACAGAGTGTGATAAAAGCAGTTAACGCCACCGTTTCTCAAAACATCAGCAGTGTTTTTAATATTTCCGTCTCCACCACAGTGGTCTGAACTCATCCTTATTCACATTCTCACACATTCACCATCAATCAAGTGAGAAAAATTGCTACTAAACTGCACTTTAATTCTGGAGTGCAAAGAAATAGTCGATTTGGTGTAAATTGGCCAAAAACGACAACAAAAAAAACTGCCGCAACGTGGCACATCTACACGGCCTACTCAGCAAACCACCTTCAGACATGAGAGGAGAGAAAACAGAAAGAAAAGCTGCAACTCATTTAAAAACACATGACCTGAGCGTAGCGTGCATTCCTCCCCTCTGGAGCCATGTAGCCGAACAGTGCTGAGTTAAGCTTTACTAGTCTACAGAATGATATTGGTTTTACTAGACTTAGACTACAGAATAGGTTGGGCTTTACTAGACTACAGATTATGCAGTTGTACTAGACTATAAACTAACATGGGTTTTACTATACTACAGTTTGTTACAAACAAGTCTAGACTTGTTACACTTGACCACAGATTAGGCTTGGCTTTAGTAGATTACAGAAAAAGATGAGGTTCACCATACTAGATTAATCAGGGTTTTTCAAGATTATAGTATGTTCTAACCTAGGTATTACTACAGTTTGACATAATCAAGGCTAGATTTGTTACACTTGACAACAGAATAGGCTGAGCTTTACTAAACTACAGAATATTCTGGGCTTTACAAGTCTTCAGAATTTTTTTTTTTTTTTTTTTTTTATTACAATACAGACTATGCTGTGTTTTGCCAGACTACTAAACTGAGGTTTACAAGACTACAGAATGGGCAACACTACAGTTTGTTACAAACAAAACTGGACTTGTTAGACTTAGGTTGGACTTTACAAGACTACAGAATGTTCTTGGCTATACTACACTAGTCTAGGCTTTACCAGACTACAAATTAAGATGGGTTTTTAATACACTGAAGGTTATTACAGACTTGTAACAGACAAGGCTGAACTTCACTTGGCAATAGATTAAGCCCAGGTTTACTAGACAGGCTTTATTTGACTATAAGACTAAACTTGGCTTTACTTCTAGATTACAGTCTAGGCTGGCCTTTCTCTAAACTACAGAACAGGTTTGGCTTCACTATATTACAGAGTATGGTTGGCTGAGCTGGACTAGGAAGAGAAAAGAAACATCAAGCCGTCTAGAGAAGCAATGTCAGAAAAGGACAAGACTTTTATCACACCATGAGCTTATTGGTTCTTTTTACAGAATAAATGTTTCTTTAAAACTGAATCAGATTTATGAAACTGAAACAAGTAAAAATAACCATCACTCTTTCAGAAAATGACATGCTGGGAACATGAAAACGGACATTTAATGTCGAAATGGAAAAAAGCTAAAAAGTATTGTGCCATATATAGAACCTGTTACTATAAAAGAACAATGGCATTCGCTTGAGTGATTTCACAAGGCTGAATAATGTGCTTTATTAACTCAAACAGGTTTTATTGCGACTCTTCTCTTGTAATGTCACTCGACTGCCCTAAGCAACCAGTGTCAAACAAACACAATCTCCCTCAGGACTGCTGTTAAGTGTTCCATAAAAATAGAGGTAACTAGAGCACTATAGGGTTAAAATGCTCACCTAGACACACACACACCAATGTGACATCTCTACCACAAAAAAAAACGCATTGCCAATGGACTAATTTGGATGCAGGAAAACAACACATACTAAAGCTCTGTGGACTTCTCTTGATGGCAGTTCAACCTAACAAAACCACCATTGTCTAAGCTGAGTGTGTGCGTGCGTGCGTGCATGCGTGTGCGCGCGCGTGTGTGTGTGTGTGTGTGTGTGTGAGAAAAAGAGAGAGAAACAAAAGAAGGGAAAGTGCAACACGCTACTGCAGACAACTAGTACTTGACTGGGTCAAAGTTCCTTTGAGAAACTAAAGAACTGAACTGGCACACCAAACCAAATTTTAGAAAACCTTAAATTGAAACAAATCAAAGTTATGTGATGTGATGTCTGTAATGAGAAGTTAAGGCTCCTAGTCTCTTGAAAGCTCATCAGTATATAGGTCCATTTGTCTTTAGTGGAAGCACTTGTCAACAGGAAGACCTTTTGCCCTTCAGTGGGCACTTCAAAGAAAAGCCCCTGTTTTATGTCCTTCTGGGTACACAGCACATCAAGTGTTATGAGACATACTGGACTGACCACAACTCATCCACAAAACTAGCACCTGAGTTCAGCTGGTAAAGGCACTATGTTATTTTTCCCATTTGTTTAATGGTTAACCCAAGACCTAAGATGCCGTCTTAAAGGGACAGCGCACCTAAAATCCTGTATATTTGCTAACCCTCGTATCGTTCCAAACCCTTATGACTTTCTTTTCTTTATAAAAGGTGTTTTATTTAAGAATATCCTGTTCACTGTTTTCAATATAATGGACATGAATGCAGATTGGGGCTTGTTAAGCTCCAAAATGGAGGGGGGGGATGCCACATATAAGTGGTTCGTACTTCTTATTTGCCATATTCCAAGCTTTCTGAAGTCATACAATAGTTTCATGTTGTCATTTCATAAAAAATTAACAAAGATACTCAGCCTTGGGGAAATTTGAGGTATGCTTGGGATCATTGTCCTGTTGGAAGGCCCAATGACCCCCAAGCTTTAGCTTCCACACTGACGGCATGGCGTTTTCTCCAAGAATTTCCTGATACTTCAATGAATCCATCTTGCCTTCCACATGCTGCAGGTTTCCAGTGCCAGAGGACACAAAGCAGCCCCAGAGCATCACCATGCTTAACTGTAGGCAGAGTGTTCTTTTCAACATAAGCTTCATTATTTTTCCTCCAGACATACCGCTGATCCATACTGCCATCCAAAATCCATTTTGTTTAATCGTTCCACAGAACAGAATCCCAAAACTTCTGTGGCTTATTTATATGATTTTTTTACGCGCCTTACCCTGCCAGCTGAAACCTTCAGTCTTTTGCAGTCACTCAAGGGTTTTTCTGAACCTGCCTTCTCAAGAATCTGGTTGCAGCCAATTGATAGCTTCTTTATTCTGCCCGTCCAGGAAGTGTAACCACTGTTCCTTTAACTCTGAACTCATGAACTAAGATGCCAATGGTATTTCTAGGAACATGTAGTGCCTTCGGTATCTTTTTACATCCTGTTCCTTGTTTGTGAAGGGTGATGATTATCTTCTCTTAACTTTTTGGACCATTATTTTGACTTAGACATATTTCTAACATGCAGACAAAGGTGACACTAAACAAACCTAGCCAGTTCAGATATTTCATGTGTTCTAGCTCAAGCACACCTGGAGCAACTAATGAAGCCCTTGATTAGTTGCATCAGGTGTGCTTGAGATAACACCTGTTTTGCAAATGTATGCTGTTGTGAGGGATTCTATTCAGAGGGTTGAATAATTTTGAGACTGCAGAAGTCATTAAAAGTTCAGACTGATCTCATGAAATGGCGTATGTATGACACGCCAATTCGTATTTCCATTTTTGGCGTGCTATCAACACGCATAATCGCTTTTCAGCGTGTTTATCAACGCCGTTGACTTAACGTTACATTACTGTATAAATATGACCTACCCCAGCTCCGACCCTAAACCTACCCGTCACTGGGGTTAATACCATTTATGAGTCTTCCCCTACCATCCTAGGAAAAAAAAATATCGATCCCCAGATGTAGATATACATTTTGCTCCGTTTCGCTCGGACATTTAACGGCGTACACATACACGCGAAATCACTCTGACATTTAACGGCGTAGACATACACGCGGAAGATGACGGTTAGTTTCGGCGTGAACATACACGCGGATAGCTCAAAATGCGTATAGATAAAACGCCACTTGACTTGAAAGTGGCGTGTATGTTTACGCAAAGTCATGATGTCATGTTGAAAAGTTGCATTTTCAGTTGAATTTGGGCAAACCACTTGAAACATTTGTTGTGTTGAGCTATTTCAATTACTTTTGTTTGATTTGTTAATTGCAAACAGCTGAAAGTATGTAAATGTAGCCAATAATCCTGATTTGCAATGGGGGTTGAATAATTTCAGTAACAACTGTGTGTATAGAAAAGCTTGAAAGGTCTATTTCAACCAACTCAAATCAAAAACAAATACTCTCTATTTATGTAATCTGAATGAAAGGTGCATTTCTCTCAAAAGGCCACTATACTGCCGAGGTGGCAAGTCAGAATCGTCAACTTCATCTCTGCTGCCGACTCTGACTAAGAAAAGATTAGTTTATTAATAATACAAATTTCTCCTTGCTATTTTTTCCCCGACATAATCATTATTTTTGCTGGTGTGTTGTGGCAAAACTCAAGATTACCAAAGAAACAAAAAGCGACACGGAAAGACATCCACTGGCTCCTGTTTTAATGACTGCTTTATAATTTAAAGCGACTGTAAGGGAGTGTGTAAACTCCAGGAGACTGATGAAGGCACAATCTGACAAAATGAAGACCAAATGTGTGTTCTGGAGAAGTGTTGAATGTGAAAGAAATAGTTCCCACACTCCACATTGAAGATAAACTGTCTGAAATACTGCAATACTACTGCTTTTTGATTACTTTTATGGTATTATTATAGTGCTGTCCTTTTTGGATCTTTACAGATGTGGTCACTATAAACAGCTGTTGTATGGAATATAGCTGGATGAATATTTTTGAAAATATCTCTGGGTCTGGAAAAACATGAGGATGCGTAAATAAATTTCATTTTTAATTAACTACTCCTTTAACGTTAAAAACTGAGAAAATGAAACGTGAGTTCTGCAGGATTTTTATTTGTTTTTCAGAGATGAACACTCCCTCACGTCTACAAGCTTTCAGCAGTGGCAGCAGCATTAAAAATTCAGCAGCTGTAAAAATAGCAGCAATCCAGAGCCCAAGCGAGCATGTCGAAATGTATATGCAGGTGGCGTTCGTACATTTTAGAAAAAAACACTGATGAAAACTCTTGAGATCATTACTTTGCTTTTTCCACGGTGCAAGGAAAAACACTTTTACTAATCAACTTGAAATTGAGTGCTGAATTGAAAACAAAATATATTTATATCAATAAGTAATGTAAATATTAGTCTAATGAATCATAACTATACTAGCGAATAATGATAAAAACCAATATGGTTGGCAATATATTATGCATTGTTAATATTTAGGTCAACAGACAATTACAAATTTAAAAGATTAAAGAGTAGAAACTAGGATTTTAATGCAAGCAAAAAAAAAAAAGGCGTGCAGTTAAAAGTCCTCAAATTTGCCGTTGGGATTGCTTAAAGTGAAAGAGACAGTGTAATACGATTACCAGCCACCCCTGGGAAATGGATGGCCTTCTTCAAAAAGGACACAGCAACAAATCAATGGAGGGAACTTCATTAATGAAGAAGTAGAGCTTGACCAGTTAACAATGGCCCTGAAAAGGGAGTTGTCCCTGGTAATCTGTGACAAACCCCCAAGATGGGACAGAGGGTCTCCCTGCCCCCATCAACACTCACTAAACAAAGCCAGTGCACTTGTGAAGCCTAGCAGATCAATGCAACCTGCTCCACCAAATTAATGGGATTTCCTCAACCCCACTTTTCCAACATGTCATCAGGGATTCATTCA
The DNA here is from genome assembly GCF_951802725.1 of Rutilus rutilus. Lineage (NCBI taxonomy): Eukaryota > Metazoa > Chordata > Actinopteri > Cypriniformes > Leuciscidae > Rutilus > Rutilus rutilus. Next base: position 26,341,410 of record NC_140226.1, on the reverse strand, counting down.
AGATCCTTTGGCATCTACCATGTGAGATACAGAACTCCAGAATCTCTATTGGGAAAGGGCGGTGGCTTTGGCCCAAATCAATGGGAAAGTTTCCCAAAAATACAGTGAGCTATGATGGATTCGCAGCATGGTGACCACCAGAAAAGCACTTACTCCACCTCAGGAGATGTCACCAAGCTCTCGTATTTTCCAATCAAATCCTGATGGATAAAGTTCCATCCAAAAAAAAAAAAAATAATCCTGTTGAATCACGTTCGAAAAAACATCACGTTTATGTAAATGGCATGCAAATTCCTTTTTATATTGACTTTCTGATCACAAGGAGTGAATTACGGTCTCAAAAGACAGCAGGTTTAAAAAGCATCTTAACATTTACAGAGGACAGGTGGCAGGTGCTAGTGTTGTTTTAGCTTTTGTCCACCGTAATCTCAACTACTGGTGCTTTAAACCCCCCACAACTCACCTGTTCCACAGAGCAGCTGCTGGTACCATTAGCATTGAGAGTGTTTTACTTGCATTTGCGACTAAAATGTGAAGAGTGCCAAGTGTATAATTTATTTAGGAGCATGTGTTCAAATAAAAATAGTCCCTGTGGGTCCTTAAAAGTCTAAGTTTATTTAAATTCGCTGCACGCTTAAAGTCAAAACGCAGGCGCTGTTGAGCGTTCTACAGACTTGCGGCTTCAGCGCAGTTCACAGTCAATGATGCCACGCATTTATGCCAAGCAATTACATTCAATCTACTGTCAATGAATTATGATCATGTTTACTTGATGGTGTTTATATTGTAATATGTTGAAAAATATCTCATTAAAAAAATCTCATTTTAAATATAACATTTCAAAATAAGAGTCCCAGTGTATTTTGGGCTTGTTTATAATTAAAAGTCTCGCATTATGCATAACCTTTTTTTTCTGGTTATTATTTGTATTTTGGTTACACAAAAAACTGTATCTTGTTTTAAAAGTAAGTTAACTCTTATAGCTTCTGTCTGGGCAGCTTCATCACAAGAAACTAAGAACTATATTTAGGCTAACACATATTCAATAATAATTTTATTTGTATTGAAACAATATATAACAGAAATATTCAAATCTAGCCTATAGTGTGCTTTTTGCATTCTAATAAATTAAATCATTTTGCTACTAAATGTCTCCTTGTATTCATTAATTAAGAAAAAACACATGATTTCTTAAGATATTTTCATTGCGGTTTTTAAAGAGCTCCTAAATCTTTCAACTGGAAAAATGTAACTGTCAAGCCCTGTGACACTAGGGATCAAGAAGCAATCCAAGTAGACTAACTAATCTGGTTCAGCTGGTGACCATCTTAAATGACCTGAGTTGGTTATCATTATAAGATTAATAAATCATACTGGTCAAGCTGGTATACCTGCAACAACAATAGCTTTCCAGCAATAGACCAGCATTGCCCATCAGAAAACCACGGAGGAACCTGAGTTTGTTACACCAAAAGGGTGTAAACCAACATGAGTGTTTGGCGCAAAAATTCAGTCCAATTTTTTACAAGCAATTTGTCTGTCAGCTCTGTGCAAATGACCAAAAGTGTGTTGGAAAAGTGATTAGAACACCTCTCCTTAAAAACATCTGTTGCATTGACAGTATGTGAATGTTTGCATCGGCCTGAATAAACATTAACAGCCATTTATTCTTTATTCAGATTAAAATGTTTATCACTGAACATTCATCTTGGTGTGAACAGGCCAGGGTAGCTTTGGTGTGTTCTACATCAAAAATCAGACAGGTGGAACAAATGGGAAAAAAAACATCAATTAACACTGAGAAAGAGACCCAATCCTGTTTCTAGGCAGCAGAATATTACAGAGACCCTGACTTTCCTAAGGACAAACCGGAATATCAAAAGAAACTGTAGTTCAGAGAGCGCTTACTTGGTTGATTATGACTTCTGGACAACAACGCACCACTGGCTTCAACAGCCGAAGGTTTTCAGCAGACAACAAGGTCAATGCCAACATTTCTTAAGGATAACAGGAATACCATTCCCTGTAATCCCCAAGCAGAGTCATTCAGCGGGATCACACACTTCACTGACACACTGTGAATGTGAACTCTGTGTGGAAGTTACAAAGATGCACTCAAACCACACATGGGTAGGGCAGCACTGAAGCCTCGAATGCATTTGAAACACTTTCTAAAGATAAAGTGCAACCAAGGAGACGAAACTCCTGCCAATATCTAGCCTAAACTAGAGAGTCTGATATTTCTCAGTTTGAACTAGGCTATACAGCTTACTTTGGCCTACAAAAGTGGGCTAAAGTGGGTTAAACTTATTTAAAAGAAAGTCTAGTTATATCCATGTGACCTTGGATCACAAAACCAGTCACAAGTCGCACGGGTATATGTATGGCTAAAGTGAACAATACATTGTATGGGTCAAAATGATAGATTTTTCTTTTATGCTAAAATTCATTAGGATATTAAGTAAAGATCATGTTCCATGAAGATGTTTTGTAAATTTCCGATCGTAAATATATAAAACATTTATTTTTGTGAGTGAATGCAGCACAATTGCGGACATAAATGGACAACTTTAAAGGCGATTTTCTGAGTGTTTCGATTTTTTTGCACCCTCAGATTCCAGATGTTCAAATAGTTGTATCTCGGCCAAATATTGTAATATCCTAACAAACCGTACATCAATGGAAAGCTTTAAAAAAAAAAATGGACCCATATGACTGGTTTTGTGGTCCAGGGTCACATATCAGAAAATCAACATTCAGATCAATGTGAGAGAAGATTCAGATATCATATTAAGCACTGGTGCTTATTGATTCTGAACCCGTTGCCCTCAGCTGACCTCGCAACAAGACAAGGACACATCCGACCATAAATCAACCCCACTCTCCCACGCCATAAAAGAGAGAGGTTATTAAACTAAAAACACCAATATGTTTCACAGTCCAAGATCTGATTTACAGTCTAAAAAACACATTTTACTCATGAGGTGACTTGACACTAAAAAGATGCAATCAATAATAGCTGGAACAGCACAAACCTTAGTGTTTGTAGATGAAGTACTCTATATAATACATAAATATAGTACTACATGCAGTTCTTCTCAGTGTAGTAGCATTAGAAGTCTGATGGTTATTGGTTAAGTAAATGTTTGGTTATGACCAGCCTCAAGTGAAGGCCATACCACATATTGTTACCTCAAAATGGGTAGTATGGACTTCATTTCCCTATAGTGACTGAGGCTTTCACAACTGCAGGCCTCAAATTAACTTGTTTTCCAGTGTAATTGCATTAAAAAGAAATTATAATTATAGAATTCCTTCTATCTAGTCCTGTTTATTATCAGGCAAAAGCTGCAAGTTAAATTAGGCCCTTATGTTAAAGTGTCTGAAGCAATGAGACCCATGAGGGAAGCAGTTTCGAAGTCATGAGACAATACAGAGAAGCATCATAAACACATTTTCTGTGAATACAGCAAACCATTCACAATGCAAAAAGCGTCTAATTAAAATCGAGAAATCCTTTTCCAAAAAAAATGCTGATTTGGACTCTTGTTTGTTGGTGAGCGGTCAGTGTGAGACCAAACACACAAAAAACACCCAAATTACAGCGATTCCATAAAACTACAAATATGTGGGCACTGGGCAGCACTATTTATGTCCGTGAAGCAATGACCACAGAGCCAAAGAGCGAACAAACAGCATGCAATAAGAGGAAGACCAAAAACAATCATTTAGCTCCAGACTTCCTGAGTTTTTCCTAGGGACACTCAGTCACAAGATAGAAAGCAGTTACCCACTTGAAGAATTACCTTAAAACAACAGGAATCATTTAACCCAATGTCATTTTTATTAAAAAGCCGATTTAAGTTATAACCAGTGAAATACATTAGCAATAAACTGACATTAAACTCACCTTGCTATTATCAGTGACAGTCACATAGATACTGCGATGACTCTTTCTAAGATAGCGTAACATCTTGACAAACTACATTATCGTTATCTGTATACTCAATAACAAGTCTATAGAGCCTGCAGCATCAATGACGGTTATAATCTGGAGCTGCGATGATAGATATCCCACAGGAAGCTGTCTCCATTCAACACAACACAAAAGCAGCAGAGCCCATGGAGTTGAGAGAGGCTATTTATATCTGGTCAGGGCGAGGCTTCACTCACTTATGAGATGTTTTTATACAATATAGACACACTTTAGATGCACCACGTTCATATTCCCTGTCAGAAAATCCAGTTAAAACTGGAAGATGTGTTTTGGAGCCTGGTCTTATATGGTCGTCCCAACTGATGGCTGGATTTAGAGGGGTTCAGGCATGGTAGACTAGCCTACCTTATCATCACACTACCTGAACACCTGCTTCGCCAGTTTCGGAGACTTGGATCTTGACCAGGCTGTGAGAACACTGTAAAGCAGATTAAACTGTAGTCTGGTGTATTATCTTTTTTTTTTTTTTAAGCTGGTCATTATCATGTCCTAACTTGGATCATCTTTAAGGATGTGAAGGTGGGTTTTGAAACATTGTAGCTGGTCAACCAGATGCCCATCATGCACCAGCTCTTAGACCAACTAGAAATCAGCTTTGATGGACAAGAGATAGTGAATTGCTGGAGCCTGGTCCCAGACTAAAATGCAAGTTTGAGCTGTTTTAACTGAAAGCAACATGCATTGACATATATAAAAATATGTCAGGGCTGTTGTTTTGTCTCAAGATGCACACCAGTAATGTTTCTAAGACACATTTATAAAAGCTATTTAAATGCCCTCATTAAACTAAGGCCTAATCCTGGCTTAATCTAAGCCCTGTCTGTGAAACCGGGCCGTTAATTGTAACAGGTGCTGATCAACTATTATTTTTCTTCCATATAAATTCTAACCCACTCAATGTATGTATTTCAGCCAGTGCATTTATCTAAATATGCAGTGAATAAACTAACTGTTTATTAAATCTAATCATCAGCATAAGACAATGCAATACAGCAGTTGTCTGATGGGTGAGGCATCAACAAAGGATTTGCCTCCTCAGTAACTCATTTAGTTACTCTAAGAATGAGGGGGGGGTGGCAATATCTGACTCTAGAGGTCTTGCAAGTGAGCAAAACACCCAGCAAGGTTTTAACAATAGCAAAATAGCAGGTTAATTAAAGTTATGAGTCTCACCTCCTCCAGTGCGGCTACAGTATTCCTGCAGTGAGTCATTCTAGTGGTGAAGTTTGAGGCGGTGGGCGATTTATAATCTTCATTGGTCTCCGCCACAAACTCCGCCACTGTGATCTGGTCCGGCATTGTATTTCCTTTCGCAAAACCCACAAATGTCGGTTTTAATCCTTTTAATGACCGGTTGTGGTGCACTTAATGTCGAAATTCAGAGATACAGTGACGAAATAAAACTCTCATGAGCGTCCTGAAGTCTTATCATCGCTGTGTTTTGTCCTCGGTGGATTAAAGACAAGTTGGGAATTAATAAAAATCATTAGCCAACTACAGAGAAGTGACGCTTCTACGACGGGAAATCTCTCTCCCACGGTGAGGGTTCTCACTTCTTCCACCAGTGAAAGAAAGTGCGAATTTGGTCCACCCGTTTGATAATAAACCAGTCTGGTGATGTAGTCCTCATCTGTTAGGGGACTGTAGTGTACGTTGTCGTGCTGAGATTGCTGCAGGCTTTGGGTCGATGCAGCTCTTGCAACGCAATTCAATGAAAGCGCAGAAATTGACAAAGTAAAGGTGGAGGAGATTCAATGGGAAAGGAGTGACCAATGAGGAACCAGAGCTACCAGCTTTCAGCCAATCGTAACTGACGCAGGGCGTGGCCTGATTGTAGATCGCCTTTAGGATCGTGAGCGCCTCTCTTAAGGTGGAGAAGGACATTTTTAAGCGTGTAAATAAAAGAAATTGACATTTAATGTCTCTCTGAAGCCAAGGATTTTTTTTTACAAGTGTTTTTTTTATTATTTTTTTTACTTTTAAGTTTTTAAAGCTATAGTTCGCCCAACAATAAAATTCTGACTTTATTTACTCATGCTCACCACGGAATTATTATTATTTTTTAAATGTTTTTGTTTTGTTTTTTTGTTGTTTCTTACAAATTATTATTTTAAATGTTTTTGTTACAAATGTTTTAGGCAGCTTTCCCATACAACGAAAGAGTACTGTTGATTTTAAATCCCAAACTCCAACAAGGACAAAACAATTCATAAAAATAGTCCATTATGAGTAGTTCAAAAGTCATATAGACTGAAACTGAAGTTCTTACTGACTAATAATCTTTATGCCCACTTTTGAAGGTGCCCAATAATAGAGTGCTGCTGGGATAAAGTATTGTTGTAGGCCAAATGCGTTTGTGAATGATATTATAATTTATGCTAATGATGTGTAATTATAGGCCTATAATAATTTCAAAATATTTTAGATGTAGCCTATCTTTTGTGCTTCAAGAAAGAAACCCTATCCTCCTTCCTGGATATAAATGTATTAGCTTGTGGAATAAGAGTACTTTTAGTGCCATTATTATAATTATTAGTTGCCATACCTCTTCCAATATAAGCTTCACCCTCCCCTGCCTCTGAAACAAAAGACTAATTAAAATGATAATTCTGTAATTGCTGAGGCCTGTAATGAGCCAGTCTTTACTATGAGCAGTTGAATTCGCATTGATTATCAGATAAAGTAGTTTTTGTTCTCCAGTGCAAGAGATATTGAGCTGGTATTTTATATTTGGAGAATTTTTTATATGGAGAATAATTAATCAGAGTATATTATCTTTCAACATAAATAATTCACAAAATTGTTTGTCAGTAACACACATTTAATAGACTCTAAAGGACAATCTAAAGAGATTTTTAACTGATCAGAACATTAAATACTAAGCAACATTCGCAGAACAGTGCTTTGGTTTAATTTTCTGCAGAAATGTGCTGTACTTTTTGCATTCTGTCTTAAATGCATTATTAAAGAGTCCTTTAACAGTCATTATAACTCTTTAAAAATCTATGTGAGCATGTCTTTTCAGACAGTTACACCTTAAAGTAGTACAAACAAGCACAGCGTGAAATAAAGACTATTTATTTGCTCTATTGCTCTATTATGGCGATCTATTGCTATTTGTAAAAGCTAACCCTTTAGCGAGATATGTGCATTTGCATCCTAACAAAAGACTGCAGTCGCTTCAGGCTAAAAAGAGGAAACACTATTCATATATGTATGCCTCCTACAGTTTAAGTTTAGACTACTGTGGAAATGTGACATTAAAGACAATAATAGATTAATGTGCTTTTGGTTTATGTATTGTGGATATTTGAACACATTGATGACCTGATGACCCCACTGACATCGAAACCAATCAAATTAACTCCTGTAACCTGTTAATATATGAATATTGTAAAATAATTCATGTGATGAGCCAGTTTTATCTCTAATTCCCGTTTTGCACAGCAGGCTCTCTTCTGAATGTTAATATGCTCTCCACTCAGAGCTCATAATGAAGAGTGAAAGCATGCAGGGGTTGATTCATGACCTCTACTGGTGTCTCTTAGAATAAATGGTTTCTTATTGAGGAGGTTTACTTTAGGAATGTATAACATCTGCAGAGGCTGCAATGTATTACAGTTCAGTCTGCTTACATGGGGCTACATCAGGAGGCTATATGTGATGTACTTTACTCTGTTCCATATTTACAATTTCAATGTCTACTCTATTTATTCATAAAGCACAATTAAAAACAACAACAGTTGACCCATGCTGTACAATGACAAAAATAAGTTACAAAATAATTATAGAAATACAATAAAAAACAGACATACTCTTTATAGTTAATATGAAAGCCCATTTCCGCCACAAAAAAAAAAAAAAAAAACTAATTCGAAATAATGAGATAGTAATGATTATGAGGTAAAAAAAAAAAATTAACATCTAAGTCACAAACATGAGATTAAAAGTTAAAACTATGACATAAAAACTATAGGCCTTGGACCAGGGACAACAGCTATCATTATTGTGAACTCTACCTGCCGCACATGTTTTTGTCGCTGTAGCCTATGTATTATCTTAACAATGTGTTAACATGTTTTTTTAAAAACAATTTTTTATTACTTTTCTCAGTTCAACATAGTCACATGTGATTTTGGATATGTCTGTAACACATCACTGTAAAAATATATATACACATTTTTTATTACACTTGTATTTTAATGTAATAATTATGTAATAATTATCTCATAATTTTGACTTTTATTTCTTACCTTTTTATGTTTTATCTTATAGGCTAATTTTGACACTTTTTTCCTCAAAATATTGCATTTTTTTTATCTCACTACTGTTTTATGTCATATATTAAACTTTTATTTCATAATTAATCATGACCTTTTTATCTCATAAATATGACCTGTGTCATAATGTTGACTTTTTATACCTTTTTTTTTTCTTTTTGTGTTTTAGTGCTAATAACATTTATTTATTATTTTATTAATTAATTAATATATATAGTACATTTCTGAAATGCACTTTCTGTAAAGCTGCTTTGAAACAATATGTATTGTGAAAAGCGCTATACAAATAAATTTGAATTGAATTGAATTGAATATTTTTAAATTTATTTGGAATATTTGATTCTGATTGGTCAGACCGTGTCGCCCAACTTTGTGCTTTTTATAGACTTATAAGTCTTGTATATAGTCTCAGTGAGGTTATGGTTAGTGGTGGACAGGGCTTTGCCATTAGTCAGGGTGTATTTTGTATGGTTGTAGGGAGGTTAGTGGAGGAAGTACTGGTAGTGGGTTCGCGCCTTCGTGAGTTCCGGTCTGCAGCTGCTGGTGGACCGACTAGGCTAGCGCTGCAGGTCACGTTTCGCTCTGCGGCTCTGCAAATGCACATGTCTCATACGTGTTTAGCACGCTGAACAGAATTGATCTACATTCTTTCGTTGCCCGCACTTGTCTGTGGACACAATGGCTTCTAGAAAGGATAGAGCTGCCCGAAAGCTGCGTTTTGGTGTGAATTCTGCTTTGGAAGAGCTCGGTCGTGTAAGGGACAACGAATTTTGCGACGAGGAGCCTTTGAGGGAGGCCGATAGCGACGAAGAAGAGGAAACTGATTTTGAGGAGTACGTACACATTGTGACCTGATTCACGCATTTGTGTTTCTTATCAACTGTGTATCTGCTCGGTGCATTTTGTTTATAAATCTGTTGTTCCGTGCATAGATGAATTGTCCCGCACATTTGTGCATATGTTGCTTGCGTGAATTGCATTGTGCATTTTGCATCTTTTGCGTGTTCCTTTGAATTTTTGCTTGATTTTGTGCATATGTCCATGTAAATTACATTGTGCACATGTTCGATATGCAAGCATCGTGTATTGCGCATGCCCATTGATCATTTTGTGTTTGTTACAGTTTAGACTCAAGTGAAGAAGAATGGGAACCAGAAAGTGAGCCAAGCCCCAAAAAACAACGGCTTCTCTTTATATCCCCCACCAGCACACCTCGCACCCCCAGAACCCCCACATCTTGTGGTGGTGATTCTTCAGGTCCACGGTCAACTTCCAAAGGAAGGTCTCGTTCTCCACGGGTGAGAAAAAGGTCTGCAAGTGGCAGGTCAGTGGAGAGTGACACAGACACTTGGAATGACATCAGCGTGGAGGATGAAGCTCCAGTGCTACCCCATTTTTTACCAAAGCGAACCCCAGGACCTCAGGTCGTCATGGACAGAATGTATTCCCCCTTACAACTATTTCAGCTTTTCTTCTCAACCTCTGTGATAGACACCATTGTGACAAACACAAATAGTTATGGGAAAATGAGGATGTCTGAAGATGGTAAAAAATTCCCTTGGGTGCCTTTGAAAGCACATGAAATGTATTCGTTTATTGCGCTGGTTATTTACATGGGGCTTCTCAGCGGAAAAAATATTTTAGACTACTGGTCCAGAAAAGACATTTACTCTTTACCTTTTCCAAAATCGGTGATGTCCAGGTGCAGATTTAATGCCATCACTTGGAATCTGCATCTTTGCGATCTTAAGGAGGATCGAGCGAATGCACTGAAAAAAGGGACTCGTGACCATGACAGACTTTTCAAAATCAAGCCACTTTACACTGACATCGTCAATGCGTGCAAAACGTACTTCCATCCAAACAGACAGCTGTCGGTGGATGAGAGGATGGTGGCCACTAGAGCGAGAATCAGCTTCAAGCAGTACATGAAGGACAAGCCTACCAAGTGGGGTTACAAACTCTTTGTTCTTGCTGATTCTGCCTGTGCCTACACATGGAACTTCTTTGTTTATGAAGGTAAATCTTCGCTGGCCACAGGTAAAGGACTGAGTTACGATTCTGTGATACGCCTCCTGGATCTGCCTCTTCTTGGCAAAGGCTACCAGGTTTATATGGACAACTTCTACACAAGCCCAGGCCTTTTATTGGACTTGCTGGATAAAAAGACACTTGCGTGCGGCACGATACGTTCCCACCAACAGGGCTTTCCTAGAACAATGACCAATGAACTCAGCCTCAGAGCCCAAAAGGGATCCATGCGCTGGCTTCGGAAAGGTAAGCTCCTCTTTGTGAGGTGGATGGACTCAAAGGTGGTTTCAATGTGTTCTACGATGCACAAGGCATATGATGGTGCTACCATCACCAGGCGTGTTAGGAATCCCAAGAATGAGTGGGAAATTAGGGAGATCCCAATTCCAGCAGCAACGAAGGACTACAATAAATATATGGGAGGTGTGGACGTTTCGGATGCTCTAATTGGGTACTACAATGTCCTACACAAAACCAGAAAATGGTACAAGACCTTTTTTTTTCATTTCATCGATATCGCCGTGGTGAACAGTTATATTCTCCATCAGCAACTGTCCAAATCTCAGAATAAGAGCCCTCTCACCCAGAAGGAATATAGAGAGACACTTGTGTCTGAGCTGGTAAGGATTGGTACACTGTCCAACTCATCACCTGCCCCCAAGACATCCACACCATGTGACCCAGAGCCGCCCACAACTGAGGTCAACTCAAAGAATGAGCCATGCTGGCCAGAGTATTACGGGTCAGATGCCACAAGTGGGAGGAGAGTCTGTGTCTTTTGCAAACTTTCAGGTCTCAAAGTAAAGACACCTGTGTACTGTTCAAAATGCAGTGTAGCTTTGTGCTTTGTGCCTACGAGGAACTGCTTCAGAAAATGGCACACTGAAAAGCACGAGGAAAAATAAGTGCATTGTTGTGTCTTGACAACAGGCGGTTGACTAAAAGCTGTGCACTCGCTCCACTGAAGTGCTTTTTTCTCTATATAGTAACTTCTTACATTGTAGACTTTATAAAGCTCAGATTTGTATAATGTGTTTTTGAACTGCATCTTTTTTCTATATCCATTCTATTTTCTTAGTTTTTATGTATATAGTTGAACTTTTTGTATCTTTATTGGATCGGACCAACTAGTTATATTAGTATTCTGTCAAATAAAATGCAAGAACTGCTACTCGGTCTCTCTCCTTTTGCTTATTTGTTGCATGATATGGGTCAAGTAAAAGTCACCATGAAATTTTAATGGAATATTTCAGTATTTATTATAAATGATTTATCCGTGCACATACATATAAAAAAAGATTGAATCAAAATAACAACTTCTCCCTCCTACAGCGACATCTCTTCTCTGATGGTGTTTACTGGCGCAAGGGCGAGACAACCTGTTACTCAATTCCAACCACAACCATCCAATCAATTCCCAATTGCCAAAATCAAGTCCTGCCCTACATTTTCTTGTTCGAGTCGAGAAGCCATTTCTCTCTGATATGTACATCACAATTGGAAAGAAAAGACTTAACACAATCTTGAAACTTTCATTTTATGCCGACTTTAAATGGTTTCATTAATTGTTTGCAACTCAATGAATGTTCCTCAAATAATTAATGAAAAGCATCATGGAGAAAAATGCTGATAACTTGTTTAGTGGGGTAAAAAGGAACTCTTCAGCAGGTACAGATCCTGAATAACTGGCTTTTTTATTTTTAAACTGAACAAAAACAATATTTATGAATTATACCACTTACCTGTATTTATGTAAAATTAAGTTGTTCTTTTTTTCTGCAAAATTAGACCATTTACTCCAATGAGTCAGTGTATGAAAGTGATTCTTCTCTGTCTGTTTGTTCCCAAGTTACTGCATACTGGAATGAGAGGTTGATTCAAACATATTAAATTAATATTGACTTGACACCAGTTCCACATGAAACATTTTATTAAGTTAAACATTTAAAACCTTGACACTGCCTTTATAAAGACTAGTATGAGCATAACTGTATAAAAATAAATTAACAAAATAGGTTAATTGGCGAGATGGTTGTATTTAAAAAAATATTAGCCGAAACCAGGGGTCACCAAACTCGGTCCTGGAGGGCCGCTGTCCTGCAGAGTTTAGCTCCAACCCCAATTAAACACCTGAACCCGCTAAGGTCTCGCTAGGCATACTAGACACTTTCAAGCAGGTGCGATGGAGCTCTGCAGGACAGGCCCTCCAGGACCGAGTTTCGTGACCCCTGGCCTAAACAATTAAGCAGAAATATAGTTTCAACCCTGTTCTTTACTGTACTGTTGCTAAACCCGAGCTGTGTGTGTCGTGTGAGCTTAACATGTGCTTCCAGACACTGAGACACAATGAATAACGAGTCTTTCGACCACTCAGGCTGGATATGTCTGCAGTTGCGCTAGCAGGTGTTCAGCAGAGCAGCAAAGCCTTGTACTAACCTTGAAGTAATATGCTGACCCACCAATGTTACTGAAATGTGTGTTAACATGAATTCCACTGAGCTATACATAGTAAAAAAGCCAAACGAGCAGGTGTTGTTACAATACGACTTTTGTCGAGTGGTTTAGCTAATCTTTGAACATCCTGGAACTCTAAAATGGACACGCGCTGTCAGACTGTGACATTTGCATTTAATTTTAATAGTGACTGAACATTACAAGTTATAGTTTCCATTTGCACATTAAACTGTATGAAATCAAATCACCTGAATCACAGTAGGCTATTATGTAAACGCTGCTTTGAAAAAAATATCTGCCTTTGTTTTCATTCACAAACAGCACCCGCTTGAAATGCCTAAATTACTAAAAGCAAACGTATGTGAATGTGAAAACTTAGCAACACATTTGGCAATGGTTATTTTTTATAGGTTATTTATTATGTAGAACTGTAGATATCTTATTTATGCTGTTGGCAAGAATGAAACAGGTTGCAAATAAACAAGTCTGCTGCCAGACCCTGCTTAATAAACAATATCTCACTGACATTTTTATAAAGACGTTTTTGTCTAACAAATTTGTTAATTAAAAACAAGTTAAATTCTTAATAAATGACAAACTGAAGTGAAGGATATTTATTTGATTTTCACATTCTAACATGACCAGTAGATGGCACTCTCTGACTACCGCACTCGAGTGCTTCTCCTCATTCAAGTCCACTTATTAGTGTTGATGCTGAGCATATAATAAAATAACTGATACGAAAAGTACTACCTACAAACAAAACAATTTGACCATTGTGCTCTGAATACAATACATGGTAACACTTTGGTTTAGGGTCCAATTCTCTCTTGTTGCTTGTTAGCATGCATATTGTTAGGATATTGGCTGTTTATTAAAACTTATAAAGAACATATTAATGCTTTATTCTGCATGACCATATTCTACATCTCTTAATTCTACCCAATAACTTAAAAAATACCGTACTAACTATTAATAAGCAGTAATTGGGAGTTTATTGAGGCTAAAGAGACGTGAGCAAAAGCACAATGTGTGAAGATTTTTGATGAACTGAGCAGAAGCATCTTGTTTGAACTTGAGGGGTCATTGTTTATAAAGACAGACACCAATGAACTCAAAGACTGGATCAACAGGAGTTTTTTGGAATTCCCATAACAGCTCTATGGCGTGATGCACTAAAAATATTTTTTCAGGAAAAAAAGTCTGGTCCTCATGACTTTGTTGTAATTCTTACTGCACAAAAAGAACATTTATAATAGACATCATATTGGTCAAATCTTGGTTCTTGGTCTAATTTTTAAGGTCACAGAAGTCAGGCATGTAATTACTAGTTCTGTTCCAATATTAATCATGCAAATCCAATTTTCTCATATGTATTGCAGGGGATCCGTGTCCAAAATATACATAGTTTTATGACATTTCGGTAAGTAGCCTAATATACGAGAAATATTTAGCTGTCTTAATGTTTGTTGATGTTAAGTTATTTTAAAGTGTTACTGAGAAAGCTTTTTTTCATTCATGATGTATCCTTGTATTCAGTAACTAATTTGTTACATTTATTTTTGAATACTTGATTATTGATTCGTAAAGCACTAACTCAATTGTAAAATAATTATAAACTCAATTGCATGACACAGCTGGTCATGTGATGTCAACATGGCCGCGGCCATGAGGGGGCGACCCCCTCATGATTTGTCTGGAGTCTCATATGCATGTTAATTAAAAAATTTTAAGTTATGTCTTAAAAAAAATCATATTCAATTAATATGAGTGTACTGCTGTGGCAAATGAGAGGGATGAATGAGAGGGAGTGGCAGTTAAGTTCTTTTGAGCTGTGTGTATGTGTGCGTGTGTGTGTGTGTAATTGAGCAGCAGTAGTTTGATGTAATGGAGGGGTTGGGCGAGTCAGTCCGCCTACACGGGCTTTGTGTTGATGTTCAGGCGGTGCTACAGCGCTGACAGTCCGCGAGAGCAACACCTAAAACAGCATTCCCAACACCCATCCACCATAAAGAGAGGAAGAGAAGGAGAGAAAGAGGACGGACAGTGTTTTGGGCGATCTGACTGTAAGGGAGTGGAGCTGGACTGAATCATGGCCACTTCTACGTCTTGCACAGGCTCTACACTGCTGCAGCCAATTAGTAAGATTATTGATCTGCCAGTGGACCAGGTAAACTGTCACTTTAACTGGGATTTATGTTTCGCTTTTGACATTTTGCCTAGCAAAGAGCGCTAGCTAGTGTGGAGTCGTTTGCTGTAAATCCAGCACATTTGATGCGCACGTCTGCCACCGACAACTGCATGATATAAGAGCGTTTTAGTACGATATTTTAGAGTAACTTACAACATAACAAGCCTTACATTCGCGTGTTTCATAACGCCCGTTTCCCTTCTTTTTTTCCCTGTATTTTTCTCAAAATGTTGTTGACTAGTGAGTCACACAGATAACATTTTTGGTTTAGCAACACACGTTGCTAAGCCAAATATGTTATCTGTTTTAAAAAGGGATTTATAGGCATATAGCTAGGCGCTTTCAGAGAAGTCTAACATCATGCATGCGAGCACTCATGAACCCCATGATGATGTCTATGTAGGCAGCTCGATATGTTTCGAAACAGCGCCATAGTCACGATTTCGCCTGTGCTAGAGCGACGTTCTGCAAAAGAAGAGATTATATTTACAGATGTCCTAAATACAGCCAGTTGTAACATGAAGTAATGAAGCAAAAGAACACTCTAGGGAAGGGAGCGAGACGAGAGATGTTTCGGTTCCCCATTATTTTCCATGTTATTTTGTTCAGATTTCGTTTGCTTGTAGGCTATGTAAGATCAAAGGCCATTGTATTTTAAGTAACTTAGTTCTAAATGTGTATATGTTTTATAAAAGACCAAAGGTTTTTCTTTTCATAGCTATCATCTGGTACTAGCCTACATTCTATTTACAATCTAAATAACGGGGACTTTGATTCATCCAAGTGACTCGAATCTTTTGAATCACACTAAAAGGATTCATTAACTCGCTCGTTCCCTCAAGTTTTGACTTTTTCGATGGCACGGCACCTATTCCATAGAACTATATTACAAAACAAAACAAATTGTTTATTGTCTATTGACATACTGATTGGATATATACATTACCAAGCACCTTTCAGCAGATGTGTTCTGTGTTTGCCGGAATCATCTGCCTATTATAGCTTTCTTGTATGGATACATTATTAATAATGCCTCTGGATAAGTCATATGCCTCAGGTTAAGTCATCGTTTTTTCATATCCCTCCACTAACAAATAGTTATACAGCCTCTGTTCACAATCTGCTCTGTTACACTATAAAATATTCATCAAATTAGCAGTTAAAATTGCGGCTGCCATGCATGACAGTAAGTGAAAAGAAGTACTATTCTGAAGTGCATCTAGTTGAAAGCCAAATTGTATCAATGTTAATACGGAATTAGAGTTCACATAGCTGATGATGCAGATATTTCCAGGATATTTTCATGACCAGACATGGATGGCAAGACCTTTATCAGTGTCAGCTCTGCCATTCACTTCTGTGTTCAGATTTTACATTACTTTTGCTATATATCGACACCATTGCACACATATTGTACTTTTCAACAACTTTGACCTCTTTAGCTGCCACCGCCCAACTCGTAATGCAAGTCCAGGCAAGAATGAGTCAAGAAATGCAGGCATTCTGGAGTGTGCACGTTATTGCATGCACGCCCACCTGTTCAACCTCTTTACAACTTTTTAGATATGTTAAATATCTTTTTTTGGGTGTGGGACCCAGCAGCTAGAGTGTTAATGACAATATTCCTCCAACATTAACCTATAGTCAAGATAAATCAAGGGTGGAAATCCAAGCAAACAAGGTGGTTTTTGATCTCTTAGTGCATTTGGTTGACTGCAGCTCTAGAGCCCTTTGCTCTGTCGTTGGCATGCTTTCTTCACCAGCTTTTTTGAATGAGATTTTGGCAGGCGTCAGCCTACAAACCCTATAATGTGACAGGAATCAATAATTCAGTCAGAGCTGTCAGGATTACTACCTCCTGAGCTTTAGCCAACACTGGGGTGAAGTTATGTAGATCTGTTTGTGGTTACGTAAGATGTGGGTTCCTAGGCTGCGCTCAACATTTTGGTAACATGACTGTATAATTTGAGACCGTTATTGTTAAAATAGCCTTGGTAACAGCTTAATATTAGTAACAGTAACATTAGTAACTTGGTAACAGTAATATTTTGAAATGGTATAGGCTACATTACATTTTAAATTATATTAAAATAGAAAACTTATTTAAAATTTGATACCATTTCAAAATATTACTAAGCTATTAAGCTGCATTTTCAGCATCATTACTTCAGTCTTCAGTGTCACATGATCCTTCAGAAATAATATGCTGATTTGGTGTTCAAGAAACATTTTTATCATCAATGTTAAAAAAAGATGTGCTGCCTATACTTTTGTGGACATTGTGATAATTGATTTTCAAGATTCTTTTTTTATGTGAAAAAAATTATGTGAAAAATAAATATTTTGTATCATTATAAATACAAAGTTCTGGCATGAAACTCTAGATGGCGCAGGCTAATATGTCCTTTAACTCACCTGTTCATAATCATATCGTTATCTATAGGGCAAAGCTGATTGGTTCCCGCCATCTTTATTTTTTATCGGGAATTAAAGTGAGGCTGTGAGGGATAGACTTAGATCTCTTCAGTGGGTTGCACTTTTATTTAATGTGTTTTTGGATTGTTCTTGCCAAGGAATTTCAGTAGACAAAAACACCCAGACAATATTAGCTGTGCAAAATTATAAGTGATTTAGGAGCTCTATACAGCTTTTTACAGCGGATGCCACTGAAAACACAGTCTATCCTCCTATGACTCACCCTGTCATGGCGCTGCTCTCTGAATAAGGTAGATTGTGTTTTATAAATGCATACATGTACAGGCAGATGCACACTTTCAGCAAGTCAAATAGTAAAGAAGTTTTTGATAAGATGTCTATATGAGCCTAATTTACATAGAAAGAGGTGTGTTTGCAGTTAAAAAAAACTGCAGTGCTATTTCAACACTTTTTGCACCTGGTTAAGACTCAATGTCATATCGTGCGCAAAAGTGGCGCAACTTTTAGATGAATTTACACCAGAAATCTTACTGGTTTCTCTTCACTACCTGTTGATGTATATGTTTTGTAGTGGAATGTAATAAGGAAGCAATGTCTCTTGTCGCTCAGCACAGCAGGAGGATTAGGCGCGTCTCTGATTTCTCACAGGAGGGATATACCACTCTTTCTCTCTCTAAATGGGCACTCTCCTGGGACCAGTTGCCTCTGCTAGAGGTCTGCTTATGGGAGTGTTGTACTTAATTAATGCAGTTTTTTTTTTTTTTCACAGTTAGACCACTTACCCAGTTACCCTGCACCATTATCACTGGGGTTGGATTGGCTGCAGTGTTGTTATTGTTAACTAAAACTATTATAAATCATTGAAATAGTTAAAATAATTTTATAATTTTATAAATCAATTAAAAAAATATATATTTATAAAGCGCTTTTACCAAGCTTAAAGTGCTTTACAATCAACAATAAACATAAATGCATCAAAAACAGAAGAAATACAATAAACAATAGTCAAAACACTGAATAATGCTGAATTTGGTTGCAGATTCAGACTGTAAAAAATAATTTGTGTGTGTTTGTGTGGTTCAGGCTTACCCAACAAAATGTCCCCACAAAGATGACAATATCCGAAATTCTTGGACATTTTTGGTCCCCATGAGAAAAATAAATCATACTAGGTAATGTTTTTTTGAAAATGTAAAGATGCAGAAAGTTTTCTGTGATGGGTAGGTTTAGCGGTAGGGTTATTGTTAAGGGATAGAATATACAGTTTGTACAGGATAAAAATCATTATGTCTATGGAGAGTCCCCATAAAACCTGACAACCCAAGATGTGTGTGTGTGTGTGTGTGTGTGTTTAATAGAACTGGTTCGAAATAACCCTAGCAATTACACAAACTATTTAATCTCAGTACCTGTCAGGAATCTACAAGTGTTTGATGTAATTTCTCCGATGTGGTGTGGGTGTGAGAACTTTTATGTACCAAGCCTTTCATCTGGCCGACTCTGGTTCCCTCCTTTCGTAGCACTTCCAGGGCCTGTCATTAAAATCAGTCGCTAAGAGACAGAGCCATTTATTTTACTGTCAATACTGCTGATTTCATCAACCATATATGACGACTTGCATAAGAGGGAGATAATTACAGCTCTTGCACTTTGCAATAGCATGCAAGTTCTGGATTTCTCTTCTGTGATTTGTTTTTGTTCAGCAGAGAATTCACCCAAAATAATTCAGACCTACTGTTGTTCCAAACCTGCATTCTGTGGAACACAAAATATTGTTTATTATTCAGAATTTTCTTTTTGGTACCCAGTGGTTCTATCAGTACATCTGTAATTAATTTGAATTTTTACACATAGATTGTGTAAATTTCAGAGTATGTTAACGTAACATTTGAGCTGTGTTTACAGGAAAGGCTGTCCTAAATAACTTCACTGTAGCCAACAGGGACGTCGTCCAGAGTGACCAAAGACAATGAATCTGCTTGTTCAACAAGAACAGGAATGATTGGATGGTTTATAGTTCTCAAGTTTTTGTTGTATGAGTAATGACTGCCTTAAAATCCTTTTAAGGCATTTGTTTAGTGATGATAATGTTTCACTGCGGCAGTACAAGTCTGCAGAGAATCTCAATCCTGTAATTATTTAGTTTTTAAAATTATAGACCAATCGCTTGGCGACAACGGTGCAGATTGTTACTTATTATGTTAGTTCATGGTTGTAGTAGCAGTGTTAAAGGTTCAGGGAAGAAGGAGGCGGGAACCGGCAAACGTTTCAACGTAACTTTAATATCATAAAATATACAAACACAAAATGAAAGTAAAGCGGCAGCCCCTCACGAACGACTACTGTGTATAAACATAATAAAACGCAACATAAATAGTCCAGACCTGGTCCTCTCTGATCCTTCACTGTCGTCATTCCTCCTTTTATCCTTCCGTAGCTCCTCATGTGAGAAAATCGAG